>NW_027512696.1:124058-180768 GCF_048772815.1 Callospermophilus lateralis
TTGAAAGGGGTTGCCAAGCTTCCAAGAAATTACGAGTTTCCGAAATACCAGCAAACAGTTTTTTCACCCAATCTTGATGATACTTGGTGGTAACGTTCGGTACACAAATCCCTCTTGACTCATCAAATTTTGTTCTTGTAGGTTGAAGCGTTAGTTTAGAGTAGCAGTTTATATTTTTAGGTGTCCCTCTGTTCTCTCCTACATAGATAGATGAATTTGGAACTCTAAATCCAACATGGTTTGTATTACCTCTTTGAAACATGACACAATAAAGGAGTTCTCTGTTTTTTCCGTATGTTTTTTTTCCTCTTCAAGTAGCCCTAGGCACAGACTGTGGAAAAGCACTTTCATTGAGAGGGCTTGCCAAGCTTCTAAGAAATAACGAGTTTCCGAAATACCAGCAAATATTTTTTCACCCAATCTTGATGATACTTGTGGGTAATGGTCAGTACACCAATCCCACTGGCCTCACCAAATTTTGTTATTCTAGGTTGAAGCGTTCGTCTACAGTAGGAGTATTTATATTTAGGTTTCACTCCGTTCTCTTCGATATAGATGGATGAATTTGGAACTCTAAATCCAACTTGGTTTGTAGTAGCTCTTTGTAACTTGACAAAATAAAGGAGTTCTCAGTTTTGTCTCTATGGTTTGTTTCCTCTTCAAGTAGCCCTAGGCACAGACTGTGGAAAAGCACTTTCATTGAGGGGTTGCCAAGCTTCTAAGAAATAACGAGTTTCCGAAATACCAGCAAACATTTTTTCACCCAATCTTGTGGATACTTGGGGGTAATGATCAGTACACCAGTTTCACTTGGCTCACCAAATTTTGTTCTTCTAGGTTGAATCGTTCGTCTACAGTAGTAGTTTTTATATTTAGGTTTCACTCTGTTTTCTTCTATATAGATAGATGAATTTGGAAATCTAAATCCAACATGGTTTGCAGTAGCTCTTTGAAAACTTGACAAAATAAACGAGTTCTCAGTTTTGTGTCTATGATTTGATTCCTCTTCAAGTAGCCCTAAGCAGAGACTGTGGAAAAGCACTTTCATTGAAAGGTGTTGCCAAGCTTCCAAGAAATTACGAGTTTCCGAAATACCAGCAAATATTTTTTCACCCAATCTTGATGATCCTTTGTGGTAATGACAATTACACAAATCACACTTGGCTCACCAAATTTTGATCTTCTAGGTTGAATATTTCGTCTACAGTAGCAGTTTTTATTTTTAGGTTTCCCTCTGTTCTCTCCTATATAGATAGATGAATTTGGAACTCTAAATCCAACATGGTTTGTAGTAGCTCTTTGAAACTTGACAAAATAAAGGAGATCTCAGTTTTGTCTCTATGGTTTGTTTCCTCTTCAAGTAGCTCTAGGCACAGACTGTGGAAAAGCACTTTCATTGAGAGTTGTTGCCAAGCAACCAAGAAATTACGAGTTTCCGAAATACCAGCAAATATTTTTTCACCCAATCTTGATGATACGTGGTGGTAATGATCGGTACACAAATCGCACTTTACTCAACAAATTTTGTTTTTCTAGGTTGAAGCGTTCGTTTAGAGTAGCAGTTTTTATTTTTAGGTTTCCCTCTCTTCTCTTCTATATAGATAGATGAATTGGAACTCTAAATCCAACATGGTTTGTAGAAGCTCTTTGAAACTTGACAAAATAAAGGAGTTCTCACTTTTGTCTCTATGGTTTGTTTCCTATTCAAGTAGCCCTAGACACAGACTGTGGAAAAGCACTTTCATTGAGAGAGGTTTCCAAGCTTCTAAAAAATAACGAGTTTCCGAAATACCAGCAAATATTTTTTCACCCAATCTTGATGATACGTGGTGGTAATGATCAGTACACAAATGCCACTTGGCTCACCAAATTGTGTTCTTCTAGGTTGAAGCGTTCGTTTACACTAGCAGTTTTTATTTTTATTTTTCACTCTGTTCTCTACTATATAGATAGATGAATTTGGAACACTAAATCCAACATGGTTCGTAGTAGCTCTTTGAAACTTCACAAAATAAAGGAGTTCTCAGTTTTGTCTCTATGGTTTCTTTCCTCTTGAAGTAGCCCTAGTAACTAACTGTGGAAAAGCACTTTCATTGAAAGGGGTTGCCAAGCTTCCAAGAAATTACGAGTTTCCGAAATACCAGCAAACAGTTTTTCACCCAATCTTGATGATACTTGGTGGTAAAGATCAGTACACAAATCCCACTTGACTCACCAAATTTTGTTCTTGTAGGTTGAAGCGTTAGTTTAGAGTAGCAGTTTATATTTTTAGGTGTCCCTCTGTTCTCTCCTACATAGATAGATGAATTTTTAACTCTAAATCCAACATGGTTTGTATTACCTCTTTGAAACATGACAAAATAAAGGAGTTCTCTGTTTTGTCTCTATGGTTTGTTTCCTCTTCAAGTAGCCCTAGGCACAGACTGTGGAAAAGCACTTTCATTGAGAGGGGTTGCCAAGCTTCTAAGAAATAACGAGTTTCCGAAATACCAGCAAATATTTTTTCACCCAATCATGATGATACTTGTGGGTAATGCTCAGTACACTAATCCCACTGGCCTCACCAAATTTTGTTATTCTAGGTTGAAGCGTTCGTCTATAGTAGGAGTATTTATATTTAGGTTTCACTCCGTTCTCTTCGATATAGATGGATGAATTTGGAACTCTAAATACAACTTGGTTTGTAGTAGCTCTTTGTAACTTGACAAAATAAAGGAGTTCTCAGTTTTGTCTCTATGGTTTGTTTCCTCTTCAAGTAGCCCTAGGCACAGACTGTGGAAAAGCACTTTCATTGAGGGGTTGCCAAGCTTCTAAGAAATAACGATTTTCCGAAATACCAGCAAATATTTTTTCACCCAATCTTGTTGATACTTGGGGTAATGATCAGTACACCAGTTTCACTTGGCTCACCAAATTTTGTTTTTCTAGGTTGAATCGTTTGTCTACATTAGTAGTTTTTATATTTAGGTTTCACTCTGTTTTCTTCTATATAGATAGATGAGTTTGGAAATCTAAACCAACATGGTTTGTAGTAGCTCTTTGAAACTTGACAAAATAAACGAGTTCTCAGTTTTGTTTCTATGATTTGATTCCTCTTCAAGTAGCCCTAAGCAGAGACTGTGGAAAAGCACTTTCATTGAAAGGGGTTGCCAAGCTTCCAAGAAATTACGAGTTTCCGAAATGCCAGCAAATATTTTTTCACCCAATCTTGATGATCCTTTGTGGTAATGACAATTACACAAATCACACTTGGCTCACCAAATTTTGTTCTTCTAGTTTGAATATTTCGTCTACAGTAGCAGTTTTTATTTTTAGGTTTCACTCTGTTCTATCCTATATAGAGAGATGAATTTGGAACTATTAATCCAACATGGTTTGCAGTAGCTCTTTGAAACTTGACAAAATAAAATAGTTCTCAGTTTTGTCTCTATGGTTTGTTTCTTTTTCAAGAAGCCCTAGGCACAGACTGTGGAAAAGCACTTTCATTGAGAGCGGTTGCCAAGCTTTAAAGAAATAATGAGTTTTCGAAATACCAGCAAATATTTTTTTCACCCAATATTAATGATATTTGGTGGTAATGATCAGTACACAAATCCCACTTGACTCAACATATTTGGTTCTTCTAGGTTGAAGCGTTCGTTTACAGTTGCAGTTTATATTTTAAGGTGTCCCTCTGTTCTCTCCTATAGAGATAGATGAATTTGGAACTCTAAATCCAACATGGTTTGTAGTAGCTCTTTGAAAGTGACAAAATAAAGGAGTTCTCAGTTTTGTCTCTATGATTTGTTTCCTCTTCAAGTAGCCCTAAGCAGAGATGTGGAAAAGCACTTTCATTGAAAGGGGTTGCCAAGCTTCCAAAAAATTACGAGTTTCCGAAATACCAGCAAATATTGTTTCACCCAACCTCATGATACTTGGTGTTAATGACAAGTACACAAATCCCACTTGGCTCACCAAATTTTGTTCCTCTAGATTGAAGCGTTCGTTTACAGTAGCAGTTTTATTTTTAGGTCGCACTCTGTTCTCTCCTACATAGATAGATGAATTTGGAACTCTGAATCCAACATGGTTTGTAGTAGCTCTTTGAAACTTGACAAAATAAAGGAGTTCTCAGTTTTGTCTCTATGGTTTGTTTCCTCTTCAAGTAGCCCTAGGCACAGACTGTGGAAAAGCACTTTCATTGAGAGGGGTTGCCAAGATTCTAACAAATAACGAGTTTCCAAAATACCAGCAAATATTTTTTCACCCAATCTTGATGATACTTGGTGGTAATGATCAGTACAAAAATCCCACTTGACTCACCAAACTGTGTTCTTCTAGGTTGAAGCGTTCGTTTACAGTAGCAGTTTATATTTTTAGGTGTCCCTCTGTTCTCTCCTATATAGATAGCTGAATTTGGAACTCTAAATCCAGCATGGTTTGTAGTAGCGCTTTGAAACTTGACACAAAAAATTAGTTCTCAGTTTTGTCTCTATGATTTGTTTCCTCTTCTAGTAGCCCTAAGCAGAGACTGTGGAAAAGCACTTTCATTGAAAGGAGTTGCCAAGCGTAAAAGAAATAACGAGTTTCCGAAATACCAGCAAATATTTTTTCACCCAATCTTGATGATACATGGTTTTAATGATCGGTACACAAATCCCACTTGTCTACCAAATTTTGTTGTTCTAGGTTGAAGCGTTCATTTACAGTAGCAGTTTTTATTTTTAGGTTTCACTTTGTTCTCTCCTATATAGATAGATGAATTTGGAATTCTAAATCCAACAAGATTTGTAGTAGCTCTTTGAAACTTGACAAAAATAGTGCTCAGTTTTTCTCTATGATTGTTTCCTCTTCAAGTAGCCCAGGCAGAGACTGTGGAAAACACATCCATTGAAATGGGTTGAAAAGCTTCCAAGAAATTACGTGTTTCTGAAATACTAGCAAATATTTTTTCACCCAATCTTGATGATATTTGGGGGTAATGACAAGTACACAAATCCCACTTGGCTCACCAAATTTTGTTCTTCTAGGTTGAAGCGTTCGTTTACATTAGCAGTTTTTATTTTTAGGTTTCACTCTGTTCTCTCCTATATAGATAGAAGAATTTTGGAACTCTAAATAAAACATGTTTTGTAGTAGCTCTTGAAACTTGACAAAATAAAGGAGTTCTCAGTTTTGTCTCTAGGGATTGTTTCCTCTTCAAGTAGCCCTATGCACAGACTGTGGAAAAGCACTTTCATTGAGAGGGGTTGCCAAGCTTCTAAGAAATAACGAGTTTTCGAAATACCAGCAAATATTTTTTCACCCAATCTTGATGACACGTGGTGGTAATGATCAGTACACAAATCCCACTTGGCTCACCACATTTTTTTCTTCTAGGTTAAAGCGTTCGTTTACAGTAGCAGTTTTTATTTTTAGGTTTCACTTTGTTCTTTTTTATATAGATAGATGAATTTTGAACTCAAATCCAACATGGATTTTAGTAGCTCTTTGAAACTTGACAAAATGAAGAAGTTCTGAGTTTTGTCTCTATGTTTGGTTTCCTCTTCAAGTAGCACTAGGCAGAGACTGTGGAAAAGCACTTTCATTGAGAGGGGTTGCCAGGCTTCTAAGAAATAACGAGTTTCCGAAATACCAGCAATTATTTTTTCACCCAATCTTGATGATACTTGGTGGTAATGACAAGTACACAAATCCCACTTGGCTCTCCAAATTTTGTTGTTCTAGGTTGAAGCGTTCATTTACAGTAGCAGTTTATATTTTGAGGTGTCCCTCTGCTCTCTCCTATATAAATAGATGAATTTGGAACTCTAAATCCAACATGGTTTGTAGTAGCTCTTTGAAACTTGACAATAAAAAGGAGTTCTCAGTTTTGTCTCTATGATTTGTCCTCTTCAAGTAGCCCTAAGCAGAGACTGTGGAAAAGCACTTTCATTGAAAGGGTTTGCCAAGCTCCCAAAAAATTACGGGTTTCCGAAATACCGGAAAACATTTTTTCAATCAATTTTGATGATACTTAGTGTAATTACAAGTACACAAATCCCACTTGGCTCACCAAATTTTGCTCTTCTTGGTTGAAGCGTTCGTTTACAAGAGCAGTTTTTATTTTTAGGTTTCCCTCTGTTCTTTCCTATATAGATAGATGAATTTGGAACACTAAATCCAACATGGTTTGTAGTAGCTCTTTGAAACTTGACAAAATAAAAATGTTCTCAGTTTTGTCTCTATGGTTTGTTTCCTCTTCAAATAGCCCTAGGCACCGACTGGGGAAAAGCACATTCATTTAGAGGGGTTGCCAAGCTTCAAGGAAATAACGAGTTTCTGAAATACCAGCAAATATTTTATCATGCAATCTTGATGATACGTGGTAGTAATGATCAGTACACAAATCCCACTTGGCTCACCAAATTGTGTTCTTCTAGGTTGAAGCGTTCGTTTACAGTAGCAGTTTTTATTTTTAGGTTTCACTCTGTTCTCTCCTATATAGATAGATGAATTTGGAACTCTAAATCCAACATGGTTTGTAGTAGCTCTTTGAAACTTGACAAAATAAAGGAGTTCTCAGTTTTGTCTCTATGGTTTGTTTCCTCTTCAAGTAGCCCTAGGCTCAAACTGTGGAAAAGCAATTTCATTGAAAGGGGTTGTCAACTTCTAAGAAATAACGAGTTTCCGAAATACCAGCAAATATATTTTCACCCAATTGATGATACTGGTGGTAATGATCAGTACAAAAATCCCACTTGACTCATCAAATTTGGTTCTTCTAGGTTGAAGCGTTCGTTTACAGTAGCAGTTTATAATTTTAGGTGTCCCTGTGTTCTCTCCTATATAGATAGATGAATTTGGAACTCTAAATCCAACATGGTTTGTAGTAGCTCTTTGAAACTTGACAAAATAAAGGAGATCTCAGTTTTGTCTCTATGGTTTGTTTCCTCTTCAAGTAGACCTAGGCACAGACTGTGGAAAAGCACTTTCATTGAGAGTGTTTCCCAAGCTACTAAGAAATAACGAGTTTCCGAAACACCAGCAAATATTTTTTCTCCCAATCATGATGATACTTGGTGGTAATGATCAGTACACAAATACCACTTTGCTCACCTAATTGTGTTCTTCTAGGTTGAAGTGTTCGTTTACAGTAGCAGTTTTTATTTTTAGGATTCACTCTGTTCTCTTTTATATAGATTGATGAATTTGGAACTCTAAATCCAACATGGTTTGTAGTAGCTCTTTGAAACTTGACAAAGAAAAAAGTTCTCAGTTTTGTCTCTATGGTTTGTTTCCTCTTCAAATAGCCCTAGGCAAAGACTGGGGAAAAGAACATTCATTGAGAGGGGTTGCCAAGCTTCTAAGAAATAACAAGTTTCCGAAATACCAACAAATATTTTTTCACCCATTCTTGATGATAATTTTTTGTATGGACAAGTACACAAATCCCACTTGGCTCACCAAATTTTGTTCTTCTAGGTTGAAGCGTTCCTTACAGTAGCAGTTTAAATTTTTAGGTTTCCTTCTGCTCTCTCCTATATAGATAGCTGAATTTGGAACTCTAAATCCTACATGGTTTGTAGTAGCTCTTTGAAACTTTACAAAATAAAGGAGTTCTGAGTTTTGTCTCTATGATTTGTTTTCTCTTCAAGTAGCCCTAAGCAGAGACTGTGGAAAAGCACTTTCATTGAAAGGGTTTGCCAAGCTCACAAGAAATTATGGGTTGCCGAAATACCAGCAAATATTTTTTCACCCAATCTTGATGATACTCTGTGGTAATGACAAGTACACAAATCCCAAATGGCTCACCAAATTTTGCTCTTCTAGGTTGAAGCGTTCGTTTACAGTAGCAGTTTTTATTTTTAGGTTTCCCTCTGTTCTCTCCTATATAGATAGATGAATTTGGAACTCTAAAACCAAATGGTTTCTAGTAGCTATTTGAAACTTGACAAAATAAAGTAGTTCTCAGTTTTGTCTCTGTGGTTTGTTTTTTCTTCAAGTAGCCCTACGCAGAGACTGTGGAAAAGCACTTTCATTAAAAGGGGTTGCCAAGCTTCCAAGAAATTACGGGTTTCCGAAATACCAGCAAATATTTTTTCACCCAATCTTGATGATACTTGGTGGTAATGACAAGTAAACAAATCCTACTTGGCTCACAAATTTTGCTCTTCTAGGTTGAAGCGTTCATTTACAGTAGCAGTTTTTATTTTTTAGGTTTCTCTATGTTCTCTCCAATATAGATAGATGAATTTGGAACTCTAAATCCAATATGGTTTGTAGTAGCTCTTTGAAACTTGACAAAATAAAAAAGTTCTCAGTTTTGTCTCTATGGTTTGTTTCCTCTTCAAGTAGCCCTAGGCACAGTCTGGGGAAAAGCACATTCATTGAGAGCAGTTGCCAAGCTTCTAAGAAATAACGAGTTTCCGAAACACCAGCAAATATTTTTTCACCCAATCTTGATGATCCTTGGTGGTAATGATCAATACACAAATGCCACTTGGCTCACTAAATTGTGTTCTTCAAGTATGAAGCATTCATTTACAGTAGCAGTTTTTATTTTTAGATTTCACTCTGTTCTGTCCCATATAGATAGATGAAATTGGAACTCTAAATCCAACATGGTTTGTAGTAGCTCTTTGAAACTTGACAAAATAAAGGAGTTCTCAGTTGTGTCACTATGGTTTGTTTCCTCTTCATGCCCCCTAAACAGAAACTGGGGAAAAGCACTTTCATTGAAAGGGTTTGCCAAGCTCCCAAAAAATTACGGGTTTCCGAAATACCAGCAAATATTTTTTCACCCAATCTTGATGATACTTGGTGGTAATTACAATTACACAAGTCCCATTTGCCTCCCCAAATTTTGCTCTTCTAGGTTGAAGCGTTCGTTTACCAGAGCAGTTTTTATTTTTAGGTTTCCCTCTGTTCTCTCCTATATAGATAGATGAATTTGGAACTTTAAATCCAACATGGTTTGTAGTAGCTTTTTTAAAACTTGACAAAATAAAAATGTTCTCAGATTTGTCTCTCTGGTTTGTTTCCTCTTCAAGTAGCCCTAAGCAGAGACTGTGGAATAGCACTTTCATTGAAAGGGGTTGCCAAGCTTCCAATAAATTACGAGTTTCGAAATACCAGCAAATATGTTTTCACCCAATCTTGATGATACTTGGTGGTAATGATAAGTACACAAATCCCACTTGGCTCACCAAATTTTGTTCTTCTAGGTTGAAGCGTTCGTTTACAGTAGCTGTTTTTATTTTTTGGTTTCACTCTGTTCTCTCCTATATAGATAGATGAATATAAAACACTAAATCCAACATGGTTTGAGTAGCTCCTTGAAACTTGACAAAATAAAAAAGTTCTCAGTTTTGTCTCTATGGTTTGTTTCCTCTTCAAGTAGCCCTAGGCACAGACTGTGGAAAAGCACTTTCATTGAGAGTTGTTGCCAAGCTTGTAAGAAATAACGAGTTTCAAATACCAGCAAATATTTTTTCACACAATCTTGATGATACTGGTGGTAATGATCAGTACACAAATCCCACTTGACTCAAAATTTTGTTCTTCTAAGTTTCACTCAGTTCTCTCCTAAATAGATAGATGAATTTGGAACTCTAAATCCAACATGGTTTGTAGTACCTCTTTGAAACTTCATAAAATAAAGGAGACCTCAGTTTTGTCTCTATGATTTGTTTCCTCCTAATGTATCCCTAAGCAGAGACTGTGGAAAAGCACTTTCATTGAAAGGGGTTGCCAAGCTTCCAAGAAATTACGAGTTTCCGAAATAGCAGCAAACAGTTTTTCACCCAATCTTGATGATACTTGGTGTTAATGACAAGTACACATATCCCACTTGGCTCACCAAATTTTGTTCTTCGAGGTTGAAGCGTTCGTTTACAGTAGCAGTTTTTATTTTTAGGTTTCACTCACTTCTCTCCTATATAGATAGATGAATTTTGAACTTTAAATCCAATATGGTTTGTAGTAGCTCTTTGAAACTTGACAAAATAAAAGTGTTCTCAGTATTGTCTCTATGGATTGTTTCCTCTTCATGTTGCCCTAGGCACAAACTGTAGAAAAGTACTTTCATTGAAAGGAGTTGCCAAGCTTCTAAGAAATAACGAGTTTTAGAAATACCAGCAAATATTTTTTCACCCTGTCTTGATGATACGTGGTGGTAATGATCAGTACACAAGTCCAACTTGGCTCACCAAATTGTGTTCTACTAGGTTGAAGCGTTCATTTACAGTAGCAGTTTTTATTTTTAGTTTTCACTCTGTTCTCTCCCATATAGATAGATGAATTTGGAACTCTAAATCCAACATGGTTTGTAGTAGCTCTTTGAAACTTGACAAATAAAGGAGTTTTCAGTTTTGTCTCTATGGTTTGTTTCCTCTTCAAGTAGCCCTAAGCAGAAACTGGGGAAAGCACTTTCATTGAAAGGGTTTGTCAAGCTCCCAAAAAATTACGGGTTTCCGAAATACAAGCAAATATATTTTCATCCAATCTTGATGATACTTGGTGGTAATTACAAGTACACAATTCCCACGTGGCTCACCAAATTTTGTTCTTCTAGGTTTAAGCGTTCGTGTACAATAGCAGTTTTTATTTTTAGGTTTCACTCTCTCTTTTATATAGATAGATGAATTTGGAACTCTAAATCCCACATGGTTTGTCATAGCTCTTTGAAACTTGACAAAATGAAGGAGTTATCAGTTTTGTCTACTTGTTTTGTTTCCTCTTCAAGTAGCCCTTAGCAGAGACTGTGGAAAAGCACTTTCATTGAAAGGGTTTGCCAAGCTCCCAAAAAATTACTTGTTTCCGAAATACCA
Organism: Callospermophilus lateralis; assembly: GCF_048772815.1. Classification (NCBI taxonomy): domain Eukaryota; kingdom Metazoa; phylum Chordata; class Mammalia; order Rodentia; family Sciuridae; genus Callospermophilus; species Callospermophilus lateralis. Next base: position 134,849 of record NW_027512696.1, read on the forward strand.
GCAAATATTTTTCACCCAATCTTGATGTTACTTGGTGGTAATGACAAGTACAAAAATCCCACTTGGCTCAGAAAATTTTGCTCTTCTAGGTTGAAGCGTTCGTTTACAGTAGCAGTTTTTATTTTTAGGTTTCCCTCTGTTCTCTCCTATATAGATAGATGAATTTGGAACTCTAAATCGAACATGGTTTGTAGTAGCTCTTTGAAACTTGACAAAATAAAAAAGTTCTCAGTTTTGTCTCTATGGTTTGTTTCCTCTTCAAATAGCCCTAGGCACAGACTGAGGAAAAGCACATTCATTGGGAGGGGTTGCCAAGCTTCCAATAAATTACGAGTTTCGAAATACCAGCAAATATGTTTTCACCCAATCTTGATGATACTTGGTGGTAATGATAAGTACACAAATCCCACTTGGCTCACCAAATTTTGTTCTTCTAGGTTGAAGCGTTCGTTTACAGTAGCTGTTTTTATTTTTTGGTTTCACTCTGTTCTCTCCTATATAGATAGATGAATATAAAACACTAAATCCAACATGGTTTGAGTAGCTCCTTGAAACTTGACAAAATAAAAAAGTTCTCAGTTTTGTCTCTATGGTTTGTTTCCTCTTCAAGTAGCCCTAGGCACAGACTGTGGAAAAGCACTTTCATTGAGAGTTGTTGCCAAGCTTGTAAGAAATAACGAGTTTCAAAATACCAGCAAATATTTTTTCACACAATCTTGATGATACTGGTGGTAATGATCAGTACACAAATCCCACTTGACTCAAAATTTTGTTCTTCTAGGTTTCACTCAGTTCTCTCCTAAATAGATAGATGAATTTGGAACTCTAAATCCAACATGGTTTGTAGTACCTCTTTGAAACTTCATAAAATAAAGGAGACCTCAGTTTTGTCTCTATGATTTGTTTCCTCCTAATGTATCCCTAAGCAGAGACTGTGGAAAAGCACTTTCATTGAAAGGGGTTGCCAAGCTTCCAAGAAATTACGAGTTTCCGAAATAGCAGCAAACAGTTTTTCACCCAATCTTGATGATACTTGGTGTTAATGACAAGTACACATATCCCACTTGGCTCACCAAATTTTGTTCTTCGAGGTTGAAGCATTCGTTTACAGTAGCAGTTTTTATTTTTAGGTTTCACTCACTTCTCTCCTATATAGATAGATGAATTTGGAACTTTAAATCCAATATGGTTTGTAGTAGCTCTTTGAAACTTGACAAAATAAAAGTGTTCTCAGTATTGTCTCTATGGATTGTTTCCTCTTCATGTTGCCCTAGGCACAAACTGTAGAAAAGTACTTTCATTGAAAGGAGTTGCCAAGATTCTAAGAAATAACGAGTTTTAGAAATACCAGCAAATATTTTTTCACCCTGTCTTGATGATACGTGGTGGTAATGATCAGTACACAAGTCCAACTTGGCTCACCAAATTGTGTTCTACTAGGTTGAAGCGTTCATTTACAGTAGCAGTTTTTATTTTTAGTTTTCACTCTGTTCTCTCCCATATAGATAGATGAATTTGGAACTCTAAATCCAACATGGTTTGTAGTAGCTCTTTGAAACTTGACAAAATAAAGGAGTTCTCAGTTTTGTCTCTATGGTTTGTTTCCTCTTCAAGTAGCCCTAAGCAGAAACTGGGGAAAAGCACTTTCATTGAAAGGGTTTGTCAAGCTCCCAAAAAATTACGGGTTTCCGAAATACCAGCAAATATTTTTTCACCCAATCTTGATGATACTTGGTGGTAATTACAAGTACACAATTCCCACGTGGCTCACCAAATTTGTTCTTCTAGGTTGAAGCGTTCATTTACAATGGCAGTTTTTATTTTTAGGTTTCCCTCTGTTCTCTCCTATATAGATAGATGAATTTGGAACTCTAAAATCAACATGGTTTGTAGTATTTCTCTGAAACTTGACAAAATAAATGAGTTCTCAGTTTTGTCTCTATGGTTTGTTTCCTCTTCAAGTAGACCTAGGCCCAGACTGTGGAAAAGCACTTTCATTGAGAGGGGTTGCCAAGCTTCTAAGAAATAATGAGTTGTCAAAATAACAGCAAATATTTTTTTCACCCAATCTTGAGGATACGTGGTGGTAATGATCAGAACACAAATCCCAATTAGCTCACCGAATTGTGTTGTTCTAGGTTGAAGTGTTCCTTTACAGTAGCAGTTTATACTTTTAGGTTTCCCTCTGTTCTCTCATATACAGATAGCTGAAATTGGAACTCTAAATCCAGCATGGTTTGTAGTAGCGCGGTGAAACTTGACAAAAAAAGTAGTTGAAAGTTTTGTCTCTATGATTTGTTTTCTCTTCAAGTAGCCATAAGCAGAGACTGTGGAAAAGCACTTTCATTGAAAGGAGTTGCCAAGCTTCCAAGAAATTACGAGTTTCTGAAATACCAGCAAATACTGTTTCACAAAACCTTGATTATACGTGGTGGTAATGACAAGTACACAAATCACACTTGGCTCACCAAATTTTGTTCTTCTAGGTTGAAGCATTCGTTTACAGTAGCAGTTTTTATTTTTATGTTTCACTCTGTTCTCTCCTATATAGATAGATGAATTTGGAATTCTAAATCCAACAATGGTTTGTAGTAGCTCTTTGAAACTTGACAAAATTAAGGAGTTCTCAGTTTTGTCTCTATGTTTTGTTTCCTATTCCAGTAGCCCTAGGCACAAACTGTGGAAGAACACGTTCATTGAAAGGGGTTGCCAAGCTTCTAAGAATTAACGAGTTTCCGAAATACCAGCAAATATTTTTTCACCCAATCTTGATGATACTTGGTGGTAATGACAAGTACACAAATCCCACTTGGCTCACCAAATTTAGTTCTTCTAGTTTGAAGCGTTCGTTTACAGTAGCAGTTTTTATTCTTAGGTTTCTCTCAGTTCACTCCTATAATGATAGATGAATTTGGAACTCTAAATTCAACATGGTTTGTTGTACCTCTTTGAAACTTCATAAAATAAAGGAGTTCTCAGTTTTGTCTCTATGGTTTGTTTCCTCTGCAAGTAGCCCTAGGCACAGACTGTGGAAAAGCACTTTCATTGAGAGGGTTTCCCAAGCTTCTAAGAAATAACGAGTTTCCGTAATACCAGCAAATATTTTTTTCACCCAATCTTGATGATACTTCGTGGGAAGGATCAGTACATAAATCCCACTATTCTCACCAAATTTTGATCTTCAAAGTTGAAGCGTTCGTCTACAGTATCAGTTTTTTTATTTACGTTTCACTGTTCTCTCTTATATAGATAGATGAATTTGGAACACTAAATCCAACATGGTTTGTAGTAGCTCTTTGAATCTTGACAAAAAAAGTAGTTCCCAGTTTTGTCTCTATGATTTGTTTTCTCTTCAAGTAGCCCAAAGCAGAGACTGTGGAAAAGCACTTTCATTGAAAGGAGTTGCCAAGCTTCCAAGAAATTACGAGTTTCCGAAATACCAGCAAATACTATTTCACCCAATCTTGATGATACGTGTTGGTAATGACAAGTACCAAATCCCACTTGGCTCACCAAATTTTGTTCTTCTAGGTTGAAGCGTTCGTTTACAGTACCAGTTTTTATTTTTAGGTTTCACTTTGTTCTCTCCTATATAGATAGATGAATTTGGAACTATCAATCCAACATGGTTTGTAGTACCTCTTTGAAATTTGACAAAATAAAGTCGTTCTCAATATTGTCTCTATGGTTTGTTTCCTCTTCAAGTAGCCCTAGGCACAGACTGTGGAAAAGCACATTCATTGAAAGGTGTTGCCAAGCTTCCAAGAATTAACGAGTTTCCGAAATACCAGCAAATATTTTTTCACCCAAACTTGATGATACTTGGTGGTAATGATCAGTACACAAATCCCACTTGACTCACCAAATTTTGTTCTTCTAGGTTGAAGCGTTAGTCTACAGTAGCAGTTTAGATTTTTAGGTTTCCCTCTGTTCTCTCCTATATAGATAGATGAATTTGGAACTCTAAATCCAACATGGTTGTAGTAGCTCTTTGAAACTTGACAAAATAAAGGAGTTCTCAATTTTGTCTCTATGATTTGTTTCCTCTTCAAGTAGCCCAGGCAGAGACTGTGGAAAAGCACTTTCATTGAAAGGGGTTGCCAAGCTTCCAAGAAATTACGGGTTTCCGAAATACCAGCAAATATTTTTTCACCCAATCTTGATGATGCTTGGTGGTAATGAGAAGTACACAAATCCCACATGGCTCACCAAATTTTGTTCTTCTAGTTTAAGCGTTCGTTTACAGTAGCAGTTTTTATTTTTAGGTTTCACTCTGTTCTCTCCTATATAGATAGATGAATTTGGAACTCTAAATCCAACATGGATTGTAGTAGCTCTTTGAAACTTGACAAAATAAAGGAGTTCTCAGTTTTGTCTTTATGCATTGTTCCTTCTTCAAGTAGCACTAGGAACAGACTGTGGAAAAGCACTTTCATTGAGAGGGGTTGCCAAGATTCTAAGAAATAACGAGTTTCCGAAATACCAGCAAATATTTTTTCACGCAATCTTGATGATATGTGGTGGTAATGATCAGTACACAAATCTCACTTGGCTCACCAAACTGTGTTCTTCTAGGTTGAAGCGTTCGTTTACAGTAGCAGTTTTTATTTTTAGGTTTCACTCTGTTCTCTCCTATATAGATAGATTAATTTGGAACTCTAAATCCAACATGGTTTGTAGTAGCTCTTTGAAACTCGACAATAAAAAGTAGTTCCCAGTTTTGTCTCTATTGTTTGTTTTCTCTTCAAGTAGCCCTAAGCAGAGACTGTGGAAAAGCACTTTCAATGAAAGGAGTTGCCAAGCTTCGAAGAAATTACGAGTTTCCGAAATACCAGCAAATACTGTTTCACCCAATCTTGATGATACGTGGTGGTAATGACAAGTACACAAATCCCACTTGGCTCACCAAATTTTGTTCTTCTAGGTTGAAGCATTCGTTTACAGTAGCAGTTTTTATTTTTAGGTTTCACTTTGTTCTCTCTTATATTGATAGATGAATATGGAACTCTTAATCCAACATGGTTTGTAGTAGCTTTTTGAAATTTGACAAAAATAAAGTCGTTATCAGTATTGCCTCTATGGATTGTTTCCTCTTCAAGTAGCCCTAGGAACAGACTGTGGAAAAGCACTTTCATTGAAAGGGGTTGCCAAGCTTTCAAGAAATAACGAGTTTCCGAAATACCAGCAAATATTTTTTCACCCAATCTTGATGATACTTGGTGGTAATGATCGATACAGAAATCCCACTTGATTCACCAAATTTTGTTCTTCTAGGTTAAACGTTCGTTTACAGTAGCAGTTATATTTTTAGGTTTCCCTCTGTTCTCTCCTATATAGATAGATTAATTTGGAACTCTAAATACAACAGGGTTTGTAGTAGCTCTTTGAAACATGACAAAATAAAGGAGATCTCAGTTTTGTCTCTATGGTTTGTTACCTCTTCAAGTAGCCCTAGACACAGAATGTGGAAAAGCATTTTCATTGAGAGGGGTTGCCAAGCTTCTAAGAAATAACGAGTTTCCGAAATAGCATCAACTATTTTTTCACCCAATCTTGATGATACTTGGTGGTAATGATCAGTACACAAATCCCACTTGGCTCACCAAATTGTGTTCTAGGTTTACGCGTTCGTCTACAGTAGTAGTTTTCATTTTTAGGTTTCACTTTCTTCTCTCCTATATAGATAGATGAATTTGAAACTCTAAATCCAACATGGTTTGTAGTAGCTCTTTGAAATTTGACAAAATAAAGGAGTTCTCAGTTTTGTCTCTATGGTTTGTTTCCTCTTCAAGTAGCCCGAGGCACAGACTGGGGAAAAGCAATTGCATTGAGAGGGTTTGCCAAACTTCTAAGAAATAACGAGTTTCCGAAATACCAGCAAATATTTTTTTACCCAATCTTGATGATACTTGGTGGCAATGATCACTACACAAATCCAACTTGGCTCACCAAATTGTGTTCTTCTAGGTTTAAGCGTTCGTCTACAGTAGTAGTTTTTATATTTAGGTTTTACTCTGTTCTCTCTTATATTGATAGATAAATTTGGAACTCTAAATCCAACATGGTTTGTAGTAGCTCTTTGAAACTTGACAAAATAAAGGAGATCTCAGTTTTGTCTCTATGGTTTGTTTCCTCTTCAAGTAGCCCTAGGCACAGACTGGGGAAAAACACTTTCATTGAGAGGGGTTGCCAAGCTTCTAATAAATAACGAGTTTCCGAAATTCCAGCAAATATTTTTTCACCCAATCTTGATGTTACTTGGTGGTATTGATCAGTACAACAATCCCACTTGGCTCACCAAATTTTGTTCTTCTAGGTTGAAGCGTTCATTTACATTAGCAGTTTATATTTTTAGGTTTCCCTCTTCTCTCTCCTATATAGATAGGTGAATTTGGAACTCTAAATCCAACATGGTTTGTAGTAGCTCTATGAAACTTGACAAAAAAAGTTGTTCTCAGTTTTGTCTCTATTATTTGTTTCCTCTTCAAGTAGCCCTAAGGAGAGACTGTGGAAAAGCACTTTCATTGAAAGGAGTTGCCAAGCTTCCAAGAAATTACGAGTTTACGAAATACCAGCAAATACTTTTTCACTCAATCTTGACGAAACGTGGTGGTAATGACAAGTACACAAATTCCGCTTGGCTCACCAAATTTTGTTCTTCTAGGTTGAAGTGTTCGTTTACAGTAGCAGTTTTTATTTTTAGGTTTCACTTTGTTCTCTCCTATATAGATAGATGAATTTGGAACTCTAAATCCAACATGGTTTGTAGTAGCTCTTTGAATCTTGACAAAATAAAGGAGTTCTGAGTTTTGTCTCTATGGTTTGTTTCCTCTTCAAGTAGCCCTAGGCACAGACTGTGGAAAAGCACTTTCATTTTGAGGGGTGGCCAAACTTCTAAGAAATAACGAGTTTCCGCAATACCAGCAAATATTTTCTCACCCAATCTTGATGATACTTTGTGGTAATGATAGGTACACAAATCCCACTTGACTCACCAAATTTTGTTCTTCTATTTTGAAGCGTTCGTTTAGAGTAGCAGTTTATATTTTTTGTTTTCCCTCTGTTCTCTCCTATATAGATAGATGAATTTGGAGCTCTAAATCCAACATGGTTTTAGTAGCTCTTTGAAACTTCAAAAAATAAAGGAGTTCTTAGTTTTGTCTCTATGATTTGTTTTCTCTTCAAGTAGCCCTAAACAGACACTGTGGTAAACCACTTTCAATGAAAGGGGTTGCAAAGCCTCCAAGAAATTACGAGTTTCCGAAATACCAGCAAATATTTTTTCACCCAATCTTGATGATACTTGGTGGTAATGATCAGTACACAAATCCCACTTGGCTCACCAAATTGTGTTCTTCTAGGTTTAAGCGTTCGTCTACAGTAGTAGTTTTCATTTTTAGGTTTCACTTTGTTCTCTCCTATATAGATAGATGAATTTGGAATTCTAAATCCAACATGGTTTGTAGTAGCTCTTTGAAACTTGACAAAATAAAGGAGTTCTCAGTTTTGTCTCTATGGTTTGTTTCCTCTTCAAGTAGCCCTAGGCACAGACTGGGGAAAAGCAATTGCATTGAGAGGGTTTGCCAAACTTCTAAGAAATAACGAGTTTCCGAAATACCAGCAAATATTTTTTTACCCAATCTTGATGATACTTGGTGGCAATGATCAGTACACAAATCCAACTTGGCTCACCAAATTGTGTTCTTCTAGGTTTAAGCGTTCGTCTACAGTAGTAGTTTTTATATTTAGGTTTTACTCTGTTCTCTCTTATATTGATAGATAAATTTGGAACTCTAAATCCAAAATGGTTTGTAGTAGCTCTTTGAAACTTGACAAAATAAAGGAGATCTCAGTTTTGTCTCTATGGTTTGTTTCCTCTTCAAGTAGCCCTAGGCACAGACTGGGGAAAAGCACTTTCATTGAGAGGGGTTGCCAAGCTTCTAAGAAATAACGAGTTTCCGAAATTCCAGCAAATATTTTTTCACCCAATCTTGATGATACTTGGTGGTATTGATCAGTACAACAATCCCACTTGGCTCACCAAATTTTGTTCTTCTAGGTTGAAGCGTTCATTTACAGTAGCAGTTTATATTTTTAGGTTTCCAACTGCTCTCTCCTATATAGATAGCTGAATTTGGAACTCTAAATCCAACATGGTTTGTAGTAGCTCTATGAAACTTGACAAAAAAAGTTGTTCTCAGTTTTGTCTCTATGATTTGTTTCCTCTTCAATTAGCCCTAAGAAGAGACTGTGGAAAAGCACTTTCATTGAAAGAAGTTGCCAAGCTTCCAAGAAATTACGAGTTTACGAAATACCAAAAAATATTTTTTCACCAAATCTTGATGATACTTGGTTGTATTGATCAGTACAACAATCCCACTTGGCTCACCAAATTTTGTTCTTCTAGGTTGACGCGTTCGTCTACAGTACCAGTTTTTATATTTAGGTTTCACTCTGTTCTCTTCTATATACATAGATGAATTTGGAACTCTAAATCCAACCTGGTTTGTAGTAGCTCTTTGAAACTTGACAAAATAAAGGAGTTCTCAGTATTGTCTTTATGGTTTGTTTCCTCTTCAAGTAGCCCTAGGTACAGACTGTGGAAAAGCACTTTCATTGAAAGGGGTTGCCTAGCTTCCAAGAAATATCGAGTTTCCGAAACACCAGCAAATATTTTTTCACCCAATCTTGATGATACTTGGTGGTAATGATCGGTACACAAATCCCACTTGACTCACCAAATTTTGTTCTTCTAGGTGGAAGCGTTCGTTTACTGTAGCAGTTTATATTTTTAGGTTACCCTCTGTTCTCTCCTATATAGATAGCTGAATTTGGAACCCTAAATCCAACATGGTTTGGAGTAGCTCTTTGCAACTTGACAAAAAAAGTAGTTCTCAGTTTTGTCTCTATGATTTCTTTCCTCTTCAAGTAGCCCTAAGGAGAGACTGTGGAAAAGCACTTTCATTGAAAGGAGTTGCCAAGCTTCCAAGAAATTACGAGTTTATGAAATACCAACAAATACTTTTTCACCCAATCTTCACGATACGTGGTGGTAATGACAAGTACAAAAATTCCGCTTGGCTCACCAAATTTTGTTCTTCTAGGTTGAAGTGTTCATTTACATTAGAAGTTTTTATTTTTAGGTTTTAATTTGTTCTCTCCTATATAGATAGATGAATTTGAAACTCTAAATCCAACATGGTTTGTAGTAGCTCTTTGAAACTTGACAAAATAAAGGAGTTCGCAGTTTTGTTTCTATGGTTTGTTTCCTTTAAAAGTAGCCCTAAGCACAGTCTGTGGAAAAGCACTTTAATTTTGAGGGGTGGCCATGCTTCTAAGAAATAACGAGTTTCCGAAATACCAGCAAATATTTTTTCTCCCAATCTTGATGATACTTGGTGGTAATGATGGGTACACAAATCCCACTTTACTCACCAAATTTTGTTCTTCTAGTTTGAAGCGATCGTTTACAGTAGCAGTTTATATTTTTAGGTTTCCCTCTGTTCTCTCCAATATAGATAGCTGAATTTGGAACTCTAGATCCAACAGGGTTTGTACTAGCTCTTTGAAACTTGACAAAAAAAGTAGTTCTCTGTTTTGTCTCTATGATTTGTTTCCTCTTCAAGTAGCCCTAAGCAGAGAATGTGGAAAAGCACTTTCATTGAAAGGATTTGCCAAGCTTCCAAGAAATTACGAGTTTCCGAAATACCAGCAAATACTTTTTCACCCAATCTTGATGATACGTGGTGGTAATAATCAGAACACAAATCCCACTTGGCTCACCAAATTTTGTTCTTCTAGGTTGAAGCGTTCGTTTACAGTAGCAGTTTTTATTTTTAGGTTTCACTTTGTTCTCTCCTATGTAGAAAGATGAATTTGGAACTCTAAATTTAACATGGATTGTAGTAGCTCTATGAAACTAGACAAAATAAAGGAGTTCTCAGTATTGTCTCTATGGTTTGTTTCCTCTTCAAGTAGCCCTAGGCACAAACTGTGGAAAAGCACTTTCATTGAAAGGGGTTGCCAAGCTTCCAAGAAATAACGTGGTTCCAAAATACCAGCAAATATTTTTTCACCCTATCTGGATGATACTTGGTGGTAATGATCGGTACACAAATCCCACTTGGCTCACCAAATTTTGTTCTTCTAGTTTGAAGCGTTCGTTTACAGTAGCAGTTTATATTTTTAGGTTTCCCTCTGGTCTCTCCTGTATAGATAGCTAAATTTGGAACCCTAATCCAACATGGTTTGTACTAGCTCTTTGAAACTTGACATAAAAAATTAGTTCTCAGTTTTGTCTCTAAGATTTGTTTCCTCTTCACGTAGCCCTAAGCAGAGACTGTGGAAACGCACTTTCATTGAAAGGGGTTGCCAAGCTTCCAAGAAATAACGAGTTTCCGAAATACCAGCAAATACTTTTTCACCCAATCTTGATGATACTTGGTGGTAATGACAAGTACATAAATCCCACTTGACTCACCAAATTTTGTTCTTCTAGGTGGAAGCGTTCGATTACAGTAGCAGTTTATATTTTTAGGTTTCCCTCTGTTCTTTCCTATATAGATAGATGAATTTGGATCTCTAAATCCAACATGGTTTGTTGTATCTCTTTGAAACTTGACAACATAAAGGAGTTCTCAGTTTTGTCACTATGGTTTGTTTCCTCTTCAAGTAGCCCTAAGCAGAGAATGTGGAAAAGCACTTTCATTGAAAGGGGATGCCAAGCTTCCAAGAAATTACGAGTTTCCAAAATACCAGCAAATACTTTTTGACCCAATCTTGATGATAAGTGGTGGTAATGACAAGTACACAAATCACACTTGGCTCACCAAATTTTGTTCTTCTCAGTTGAAGCGTTCGTTTACACTAGCAGTATTTATTTTTAGGTTTCACTTTGTTCTCTCCTATATAGATAGATGAATTTGGAAATCTAAATACAACATGGTTTGTAGTCGCTCTTTGATACTAGACAAAATAAAGGAGTTCTCAGTTTTGTCTCAATGGTTTGTTTCGTCTTCAAGTAGCCCTAAGCAGAGACAGTGGAAAAGCAGTTTCATTGAAAGGGGTTGCCAAGCTTCGAAGAAATAATGAGTTTCCGAAATACCAGCAAATATTTTTTCACCCAATCTTGATGATACTTGGTGGTAATGATCGGTACAGAAATCCCACTTGACTCACCAAATTTTGTTCTTCTAGTTTGAAGCGTTCGTTTACAGTAGCAGTATATATTTTTAGGTTTCCCTCTGTTCTCTGTTATATAGATAGCTGAATTTGGAACTCCAAATCCAACATGGTTTGTAATAGCTCTTTGAAACTTTACAAAAAATGTAGTTCTCAGTTTTGTCTCTATGATTTGCTTCCTCTTCAAGTAGCCCTAAGCAGAGACTGTGGAAAAGCACTTTCATTTAAAGGGGTTGCCAAGCTTTCAAGAAATTAAGAGTTTCAGAAATACAGGCAAATATTTTTTCACCCAAACTTGATGATACATGGCGGTAATGATCGGTAAACAAATCCCACTTGACTCAACAAATTTTGTTCTTCTAGGTTGAAGCGTTCGTTTACATTAGCAGTTTATATTTTTAGGTTTCCCTCTGTTCTCCCCTATATAGATAAATGAATTTAAAACTCTAAATGCAACATGGTTTGTAGTAGCTCTTTGAAACTTGAGAAAATAAAGGAGTTCTCAGTTTTTTCTCTATGATTTGTTTCCTCTTCAAGTAGCCCTAAGCAGAGACTGTGGAAAAGCACTTTCATTTAAAGGGGTTGCCAAGCTTCCAAGAAATTACGAGTTTCTGAAATCCAGGCAAATATTTTTTAGCCCAAACTTGATGATACGTGGTGCTAATGACAAGTACACAAATGCCACTTGGCTCACCAAGTTGTGTTCTTCTAGGTTGAAGCGTTCGTTTTCAGTAGCAGTTTTTATTTTTAGGTTTCACTTTGTTCTCTCCTATATAGATGTATGAATTTGGAACTCTAAATCCAACATGCTTTGTAGTAGCTTTTTGAAACTTGAGAAAATAAAGGCGTTCTCAGTTTTGTCTCTATGGTTTGTTTCCTCTTCAATTAGCCCTAGGCACAGACTGTGGATAAGCACTTTCATTGAAAGGGGTTGCCAAGCTTCCAAAAAATAACGAGTTTCCGAAATACCAGCAAATATTTTTTCACCCAAACTTGATGTTACATGGTGGTAATGATCGGTACACAAATCCTACTTGACTCAACAAATTTTGTTCTTCTAGGTTGAAGCGTTCGTTTACATTAGCAGTTTTTATTTTTAGGTTTCCCTCTGTTCTCTCCTATATAGATAGATGAATTTGGAACTCTAAATACAACATGATTTGTAGTAGCTCTTTGAAAGTTGACAAAATAAAGGAGTTCTCAGTTTTGTCTCTATGATTTGTTTCCTCTTTAAGTAGCCCTAAGCAGAGGCTGTGGAAAAGCACTTTCATTGAAAGGGGTTGCCAAGCTTCAAAGAAATAACGAGTTTCCGAAATACCATCAAATATTTGTTCACCCACTCTTTATGACACTTGGTGGTAATGTTCGGTACACAAATCCCACTTGACTCACCAAATTTTGTTCTTCTAGGTTGAAGCTTTCGTCTACAGTAGCAGTTTTTATATTTAGGTTTTTCTCTCTTCTCTCCTATATAGATAGATGAATTTGGAACTCTAAATCCAGCATGGTTTGTAGTAGCGCTTTGAAACTTGACAAAATAAAGGAGTTCTCAGTTTTGTCTCTATGGTTTGTTTCCTCTTCAAGTAGCCCTAGGCACAGAATGTGGAAAAGCACTTTCATTGAGAGGGGTTGCCAAGCTTCGAAGAAATAACGAGTTTCCGAAATACCAGCAAATATTTGTTCACCCAATCTTTATGATACTTGGTGGTAATGATCGGTACACAAATCCAACTTGACTCACCAAATTTTGTTCTTCTAGATTGAAGCTTTTGTCTACAGTAGCAGTTTTTATATTTAGGTTTTTCTCTGTTCTTTCCTATATAGATAGATAAATTTGAAACTCTAAATCCAACATGGTTTGTAGTAGCTCTTTGAAACTTGTCAAAATAAAGGAGTTCTCAGTTTTGTCTCTATGGTTTGTTTCCTCTTCAAGTAGCCCTAGGCACAGACTGTGGAAAAGCACTTTCATTGAAAGAGGTTGGAAGCTTTCAAGAAATAACGAGTTTCCATATACCAGCAAATATTTTTTCACCCAATCTTGATGATACTTGGTGGTAATGATCGGTACACAAATCCTACTTGACTCACCAACTTTTGACACTTCTCGGTTGAAGCGTTCGTTTACAGTAGCAGTTTATAGTTTTAGGTTTCCCTCTGTTCTCTCCTATGTAGATAGATGAATTTGGAACTCTATATCCAACATGGTTTGTAGTAGCTCTTTGAAACTTTACAAAACAAAGGATTCTCAGTTTTGTCTCTATGGTTTGTATCCTCTTCAAGTAGCCCTAGGCACAGAATGTGGAAAAGCACTTTCATTGAGAGGGGTTGCCAAGATTCTAAGATATAACGAATTTCTGAAATATCAGCAAGCATTTTTTCACCCAATCTTGATGATACTTGGTGGTAATGATCAGTACACCAATCCCACTTGGCTCACCAAATTTTGTTTTTCTAGGTTGAAGCGTTTGTCTACAGTAGCAGTTTTTATATTTAGGTTTCTCTCTGTTCTCTTCTATATAGATAGATGAATTTGGAACTCTAAATCAAACATGGTTTGTAGTAGCTCTTTGAAACTTGACAAAAAAAGTAGTTCTCAGTTTTGGCTCTATGATTTGTTTCCTCTTCAAGTAGCCTGAAGGAGAGACTGTGGAAAAGCACTTTTATTGAAAGGAGTTGCCAAGCTTCCAAGAAATTACGAGTTTACGAAATACCAGCAAATACTTTTTCACCCAATCTTGACGATACGTGGTGGTAATGACAAGTACAAAAATCCCGCTTGGCTCACCAAATTTTGTTCTTCTAGGTTGAAGTGTTCGTTTACAGTAGCAGTTTATATTTTTAGGTTTCACTTTTTTCTCTCCTATATAGATAACCGAATTTGGAATTCTAAATCCAACATGGTTTGTAGTAGCTTTTTGAAACTTGACAAAAGAAAGGAGTTCTCAGTTTTGTCTCTATGGTTTGGTTCCTCTTCAAGTAGCCCTAGGCACAGACTGTGGAAAAGCATTTTCATTTTGAGGGTTGGCCAAGCTTCTAAGAAATAACCAGTTTAAGAAATACCAGCAAATATTTTTTCACCCAATCTTGATGATACTTGGTGGTAATAATGAGTACACAAATCCCACTTGACTCACCATATTTCGTTCTTCTAGTTTGAAGCGTTCGTTTACAATAGCAGTTTATATATTTAGGTTTCACTCTGTTCTCTCCTATATACATAGATGAATTTGGAACTCTAAATCCAACATGGTTTGTACTAGCTCTTTGAAACTTGAAAAAATAAAGTAGTTCTCAGTTTTGTCTCAATGATTTGTTTTCTCTTAAAGTAGCCCTAAACAGAGACTTTGGAAAGCACTTTCATTAAAAGGCGTTGCAAGCTTCCAAGAAATAACGAGTTTTCGAAATACCAGCAAATATTTATTCACCCAATCTTGATGATACTTGGTGGTAATGATCGGTACACAAATCCCACTAGACTCACCAAATTTTGACACTTCTAGGTTGAAGCACTCGTTTACAGTAGCAGTTTATATTTTTAGGTTTCCCTCTGTTCTCTCCTATGTAGATAGATGAATTTGGAACTCTAAATCCAACATGGTTTGTAGTAGCTCTTGAAACTTGACAAATATAGGCGTTCTCAGTTTTGTCTCTCTGGTTTGTTTAATCTTCAAGTAGCCGTAGGCACAGACTGTGGAAAAGCACTTCCTTTGAGAGGGGTTGCCAAGCTTCTAAGAAATAACGAGTTTCCGAAATACCAGCAAACATTTTTTAACCCAATCTTGATGATACTTGGTGGCAATGATCAGTACACCAATCCCACTTGGCTCACCAAATTTTGTTTTTCTAGTTTGCAGCGTTCGTCTACATTAGCAGTTTTTATATTCAGGTTTCACTCTGATCTCTTCAATATAGATAGATGAATTTGGAACTCTAAATCCAACATGGTGTGTAGTAGCTCTTTGAAACTTGACAAAATAAAGAGTTCTCAGTATTGTCTCTATGGTTTGTTTCCTCTTCAAGTAGCATTAGGCACAGACTGTGGAAAAGCACTTTCATTGAAAGTGGTTGCCATGCTTCCAAGAAATAACGATTTTCCCAAATACCAGCAAATATTTTATCACCCAATCTTGATAATACTTGGTAGTAATGATCAGTACACCAATCCCACTTGGCTCACAAAATTTTGTTCTTCTAGGTTGAAGCGTTCGTCTACAGTAGCAGTTTTTATATTTACGTTTCTCTCTGTTCTCTTCTATGTAGATAGATAAATTTGGAACTCTAAATCCAACATGGTTTGTAGTAGCTCTTTGAAACTTGACAAAAAAAAGTACTTTTATTTTGTCTCTATGGTTTGTTTCCTCTTTAAGCAGCCCTAAGCAGAGACTGTGGAAAAAAAAACTTTCATTGTAAGGGGTTTCCAAGGTCCCAAGACATTACGAGTTTCCGAAATACCAGCAAATATTTTTTCAACCAATCTTGATGATACGTGGTGGTAATCATGAGTACACAAATCCCACTTGGCTCACCAAATTGTGTTCTTCTAGGTTGAAGCTTTTGTCTATAGTTGCAGTGTTTAATTTTAGGTTTCACTCTGTTCTCTCCTATATAGATAGATGAATTTGGAACTCTAAATCCAAAGTGGTTTGTAGTAGCTCATTGAAACTTGACAAAATAAAGTAGTTCTCAGTTTTATCTCTATGGTTTGTTTCCTCTTCAATTAGCCCTAGGCACAGACTGTGGAAAAGCACTTTCATTGAAAGGGGTTGCCAAGCATCCAAGAAATAACGAGTTTCCGATATACCAGCAAATATTTTTTCACCCAATCATGATGATACTTGGTGGTAATGATCGGTATAGAAATCCCACTTGACTCACCAAATTTTGTTGTTCTAGTTTGAAGCGTTCGTTTACAGTAGCAGTTTATATTTTTAGGTTTCCCTCTGTTCTCTCCCATATAGATAGATGAATTTGGAACTCTGAATCCAACATGGCTTGTAGTAGCTCTTTGAAACTTGACAAAAAAAGGAATTCTCAGTTTTGTCTCTTTGATTTTTTTCCTCTTCAAGTATCCCTAAGCAGAGACTGTGGAAAAGCACTTTCATTGAAAGGGGTTGCCAAGCTTCCAAGAAATTACGAGTTTCCAAAATACCAGCATATATTTTTTCACCCAATCTTGATGATACGTGGTGGTAATGACAAGTACACAAATCCCAGTTGGCTCACCAAATTTTGTTCTTCTAGGTTGAAGCGTTCGTTTACAATAGCAGTTTTTATTTTTATGTTTCACTCTGTTCTCTCCTATATAGATAGATGAATTTGGAACTCTAAATTTTACTTGGTTTGTAGTAGCACGTTGAAACTTTACAAAAAAAGTAGTTCTCAGTTTTGTCTCTATGGTTTGTTTCCTCTTCAGGAAGCCCTGAACCGAGACTGTGGAAAAGCACTTTCATTGAAAGGGGTTGCCAAGCTTTCAAGAAATTACGAGTTTCCGAAATACCAGCAAATATTTTTTCACCCAATCTGGATGATACGTGGTGGTAATGACAAGTACACAAATCTCATTTGGCTCACCAAGTTTTGTTCTTCTAGGTTGAAGCGTTCGTTTACAGTAGCAATTTTTATTTTGAGGTTTCACTCTGTTCTCTCTTATATGGATAGATGAATTTGGAACTCTAAATCCAACATGGTTTGTAGTAGTTCTTTGAAACTTGACAAAATAAAAGATTTCTCCGTTTTGTCTTTATGGTTTGTTTTCTCTTCATGTAGCCCTAGACAGAGACTGTGGAAAAGCACTTTCATTGAGAGGGGTTGCCAAGCTTCTAAGAAATAACGATATTCAGAAATACCAGCAAATATTTTTTATCCAAATCTTTATGATACTTGGTGGTAATGATTGGTACAGAAATCCAACTTGGTTCACCAAATTTTGTTCTTCTATGTTGAAGTGTTCGTCTACAGTAGCAGTTTTTATATTATGTTTCCGACTTTTCTCTTCTATATACATAGATGAATTTGGAACTCTAAATCCAACATGGTTTGTAGTAGCTCTTTGAAATTTGACAAAATAAAATAGTTCTCAGTATTGTCTCTATGGTTTGTTTCCTCTTCCAGTAGCCCTAGGCACAGACTGTGGCAAAGCAATTTCATTGAAAGGGGTTGCAAGCTTCTAAGAAATAACGAGTTACCGAAATACCAGCAAATATTTTTTCACCCAATCTTGATGATACTTGGTGGTAATGATCGCTACACATATCCCACTTGACTCACCAAATTTTGACACTTCTAGGTTGAAGCATTCGTTTACAGTAGCAGTTTATATTTTAAGGTTTCCCTCTGTTCTCTCCTATGTAGATAGATGAATTTGGAACTCTAAATCCAACATGGTTTGTAGTAGCTCTTTGAAACTTGACAAAATAAAGGAGTTCTCAGTTTTGTCTCTCTGGTTTGTTTCCTCTTCAAGTAGCCGTAGGCACAGAATGTGGAAAAGCACTTTCATTGAGAGGGGTTGCCAAGCTTCTAAGAAATAACAAGTTTCCGAAATATCAGCAAATATTTTTTCACCCAATCTTGATGATACTTGGTGGTAATGATCAGTACACCAATCACACTTGGCTCACCAAATTTTGTTTTTCTAAGTTGAAGCGTTCGTCTACAGTAGCAGTTCTTATATTTAGGTTTCACTCTGTTCTCTTCTATATATATAGATGAATTTGGAATTCTAAATCCAACATGGTTTGTAGTAGCTCTTTGAAACTTGACAAAATAAAGGAGTTCTCAGTATTGTCTCCATGGTTTGTTTCCTCTTCAAGTAGCCCTAGGCACAGACTGTGGAAAAGCACTTTCATTGATAGGGGTTTCCAGGCCTCTAAGAAATAATGAGTTTTCGAAATACCAGCAAATATTTTTTCACCCAATCTTGATGATACTTGGAGGTAATGATCTGTACAGAAATCACACTTGACTCACCAAATTTTGTTCTTCTAGTTTGAAGAGTTCGTTTACAGTAGCAGTTTATATTTTTAGGTTTCAATCTGTTCTCGCCTATGTAGATAGCTGAATTTGGAACTCTAAATCCGACATGGTTTGTACTAGCTCTTTGAAACTTGACAAAAAATAGTAGTTCTCAGTTTTGTCTCTATGATTTCTTTCCTCTTCAAGTAGCCCTAAGCAGAGACTGTGGAAAAGCACTTTCATTGAAAGGGGTTGCCAAGCTTCCAAGAAATTACGAGTTTCCGAAATACCAGCAAATACTTTTTCACCCTATCTTGATGATAAGTGGTGGTAATGACAAGTACACAAATCCCACTTGGCTCACCAAATTTTGTTCTTCTAGTTTGAAGAGTTCGTTTACAGTAAAAGTTTTTACTTTTAGGTTTCACTCTGTTCTCTCTTATATTGATAGATGAATTTGGAACAATAAATCCAACATGGTTTGTAGTAGCGCTTTGAAACTTGACAAAATAAAGGAGTTCTCAGTCTTGTCTCTATAGTTTGTTTCCTCTTCAAGTAGCCCTAGGCAAAGACTGTGGAAAAGCACTTTCATTGAAAGGGGTTGCCAAGCTTCCAAGAAATAACGATTTTCTGAAATACCAGCAAATATTTTTTCTCCCAATCTTGATGATACTTGGTGGTAATGACAAGTATACAAATCCCACTTGGCTCACCAAATTTTGTTCTTCTAGGTTGAAGCGTTCATTTACAGAAGCAATTTTTATTTTGAGGTTTCACTCTGTTCTGTCTTATATTGATAGATGAATTTGGAACTCTAAATCCAACATGGTATGTAGTAGCTCTTTGAAACTTGACAAAATAAAGGCGTTCTCAGTTTTGTCTCTCTTGTTTGTTTCCTCTTCAAGTAGCCGTAGGCACAGACTGTGGAAAAGCCCTTTCATTGAGAGGGGTTGCCAAGCTTCTAAGAAATAACGAGTTTCTGAAATACCAGCAAATATTTTTTCACCCAATCTTGATGATACTTGGTGGTAAAGATTGGTACAGAAATCCCACTTGACTCATCAAAAATGGTTCCTCTATTTTGAAGCGTTCGTTTACAGTAGCAGTCTATATTTTTAGGTTTCCCTCCATTCTCTCCTATATAGATAGCTTAATTTGGAAGTCTACATCCAACATGGTTTGTAGTAGCTCTTTGAAACTTGACAAAATAAAGGCGTTCTCAGTATTGCCTTAATGGTTTGTTTCCTCTTCAAGTAGCCCTAGGCACAGACTGTGGAAAAGCACTTTCATTGAGAGGGGTTGCCAAGCTTCTAAGAAATAAAGAGTTTCCGAATTAAAAGCAAATATTTCTTCAGTCCAACTTGATGATACATGGTGGTAATGTTCAGTACACCAATTCCACGTGACTCACCAAGTTTTGTTCTTCTAGGTTGAAGCGTTCGTTTACATTAGCAGTTTATATTTTTAGGTTTTCCTCTGTTCTCTCCTATATAGATAGATTAATTTGGAACTCTAAATCCAACATGGTTTGCAGTAGCTCTTTGAAACTTGGCAAAATAAAGTATTTCTCAGTGTTGTCTCTATGGTTTGTTTCCTCTTCAATAGCCCTAGGCACAGACTGTGGAAAAGCACTTTCATTGAAAGTGGTTGCCAAGCTTCTAAGAAATAATGAGTTTTCGAAATACCAGCAAAAATTTTTTCACCCAATCTTGATGATACTTGGTGGTAATGATCGGTACAGAAATTCCACTTGACAAACCAAATTTTGTTCTTCTAGTTTAAAGCGTTCGTTTACAGTAGCAGTTAATATTTTTAGGTTTCCCTCTGTTCTATCCTACATAGATAGCTGAATTTTGATCTCTAAATCTAACAAGGTTTATTCTAGCTCTTTGAAACTTGAGAAAATAAAGTAGTTCTCAGTTTTGTCTCCATGATTTGTTTCCTCTTCAAGTAGCCCTAAGCAGAGACTGTAGAAAAGCACTTTCATTGAAAGTAGTTGCCAAGCTTCCAAAAATTATGAGTTTCCGAAAGACCAGCAAATACTTTTTTACCCAATCTTGATGATACGTGGTGGTAATGACAAGTACACAATTCCCACTTGGCTCACCAAATTTTGTTCTTCTCGGTTTAAGCGATCGTTTACAGTAGCAGTTTGTATTTTTAGGATTCACTTTGTTCTCTCCTATATCGAAAGATGAATTTGGAACTCTAAATCCAACATGGTTTGTAGTAGCTCTTTGAAACTTCACAAAATAAAGGCGTTCTCATTATTGTCTCCATGATTTGTTTCCTCTTCAAGTAGCCCTAAGCACAGACTGTGGAAAAGCACTTTCATTGAAAGGGGTTGCCAAGCTTTCAAGAAATAACGGGTTTCCGAAATACCAGCAAATATTTTTTCACCCAATCTGGATGATACTTGGTGGTAATGATCAGTACACAAATCCCACTTGGCTCACCAAATTTTGTTCTTCTAGGTTGAAGCGTTCGTTTACAGTAGCAGTTTTTATTTTTAGGTTTCCCTCTTTTCTCTCCTATATAGATAGATGAATTTGGAACTCTAAATCCAACATGGTTTGAAGTAGCTCTTTGAAACTTGACAAAATAAAGGAGTTCTAAGTTTTGTGTCTATGATTTGTTTCCTCTTCAATCGCCCTAAGCAGAGACTGTGGAAAAGCAGTTTCATTGAAAGGGGTTGCCAAGCTTCGGGGAAATAACGAGTTTCCGAAATACCAGCAAATATTTTTTCACCCAATCTTGATGATACTTGGAGGTAATGATCGGTACAGAAATCCCACTTGACTCACCAAATTTTGTTGTTCTAGTTTGAAGCGTTCGTTTACAGTAGCAGTTTATATTTTTAGGTTTTCCTCAGTTCTCTCCCATATAGATACCTGAATTTGTAACTCTAAATCCAACATGGTTTGTACTAGCTCTTTGAAACTTTACAAAAAAAAGTAGTTCTCAGTTTTCTCTCTATGATTTGCTTCCTCTTCAAGTAGCCCTAAGCAGAGACTGTGGAAAAGCACTTTCATTGAAAGGAGT
This sequence comes from Callospermophilus lateralis, assembly GCF_048772815.1. Taxonomy (NCBI): domain Eukaryota; kingdom Metazoa; phylum Chordata; class Mammalia; order Rodentia; family Sciuridae; genus Callospermophilus; species Callospermophilus lateralis. The sequence goes on from NW_027512696.1 coordinate 156,023, forward strand.
TGCCAAGCTTCCAAGAAATTATGAGTTTCAGAAATACCAGCAAATATTTTTTCACCCAATATTGATGATACGTGGTGGTAATGACAAAAACACAATTCCCACTTGGCTCACCAAATTTTATTCTCCTAGGTGAAGCGTTCGTCTACAGTAGCAGTTTTTATATTTAGGTTCCACTCTGTTCTCTCCTATATAGATAGATGAATTTTTAATTCTAAATCCAACATGGTTTGTAGTAGCTCTTTGAAACTTGACAAAACAAAGGAGTTCTCAGTTTTGTCTCTATGGTTTCTTTCCTCTTCAAGTAGCCCTAGGCACAGACTGTGGAAAAGCACTTTCATTGAGAGGGGTTGCCAAGCTTCCAAGAAATTACGAGTTACTGAAATACCAGCAAATATTTTTTCACCCAAACTTGATGATACGTGGTGGTACTGATCAGTACACTAGTCCCACTTCGCTCACCAAATTGTGTTCTTCTAGGTTGAAGCGTTCGTTTACCGTAGCAGTTTATATTTTTAAATTTCCCTCTGTTCTCTCCTATATAGATAGATGAATTTGGAACTCTAAATCCAACATGGTTTGTAGTAGCTCTTTGAAACTTGACAAAAAAAAAGTAGTTCTCTGTTTTGTCTCTATGGTTTGTTTCCTCTTCAATTAACCATAAGCAGGGATTGTGGAAAAGCATTTTCATTGAAAGGGGTTGCCAAGTATCCTAAAAATGACGAGTTTCCGAAATGCCAGCAAATATTTTTTCACCCAATCTTTATGATACGTGGTGGTAATGACAAGGACAGAAATCCCACTTGGCTCACCAAATTTTGTTCTTCTAGGTTGAAGCGTTCGTTTACAGTAGCATTTTATATTTTTAGGTTTCCCTCTGTTCTCTCTTTTGTAGATAGATGAATTTGGAACTCTAAATCCAACACGGTTTGTAGTAGCTCTTTGAAACTTGACAAAGTAAAGGAGTTCTCAGTTTTGTCTCTATGATTTGTTTCCTCTTCAAGTAGCCCTAGGCACAGACTGTGGAAAAGCAATTTCATTGAGAGGGGTTGCCAAGCTTCTAAGAAATAACGAGTTTCCAAAATACCAGCAAATATTTTTTCACCCAATCTTGATGATACTAGGTGGTAACGATCAGTACACAAATCGCACTTGGCTCACCAAATTGTGTTCTCCTAGGTTGAACCGTTCGTCTACCGTAGCAGTTTTTATACTTAGGTTTCACTCTGTTCTCTCCTATATAGATAGATTAATTTGGAACTCTAAATCCAACATGGTTTGTAGTAGCTCTTTCAAACTTGACAAAATAAAGGAGTTCTCATTTTTTTCTCTATTGTTTCTTTCCTCTTCACGTAGTGCTAGGCACAGACTTTTGAAAAGCACTTTCATTGAAACGGATTGCCTAGCTTCCAAGAAATTATAAGTTTCCGAAATACCAGCAAATATTTTTTCACCCAATCTTGATGATAGGTGGTGGTAATGACAAGTACACAAATCCCACTTGGCTCACCAAATTTTGTTCTTCTAGTTTGAAGCGTTCGTTTACATTAGCAGTTTATATTTTTAGGTTTCCCTCTGTTATCTCCAATATAGATAGCTGAATTTGGAACACTAAATCCAACATGGTTTGCAGTAGCTCTTTGAAACTTGACCAAAAAAAGTAGTTCTCAGTTTTGTCTCTATAATTTGTTTCCTCTTCAAGTAGCCCTAAGCAGAGACTGTGGAAAAGCACTTTCATCGAAAGGAGTTGCCAAGCTTCCACTAAATTATGAGTTTCCGAAATACCAGCAATTACTTTTTCACCAAATCTTTATGATACGTGGTGGTATTGACAGGTACACAAGTCCCTCTTGGCTCACCAAATTTTGCTCTTCTAGGTTGAAGTGTTCGTTTACAGTAGCAGTTTTTATTTTTAGGTTTTCCTCTGTTCTCTCCTATATAGATAGATGAATTTGGAACTCTAAATCCAACATGGTTTGTAGTAGCTCTTTGAAACTTGACAAAATAAAAAAGTTCTCAGTTTTGTCTCAATGGTTTGTTTTCTCTTCAAATAGCCCTAGGCACAGACTGGGGAAAAGCACATTCAATGAGAGGCGTTGCCAAGCTTCCAAGAAATAACGAGTTTCTGAAATACCAGCAAATATTTTTTCACCCAATCTTGATGATACGTGGTGGTAATGATCTGTAATTAAATGCCACTTGGCTCACTAAATTGTATTCTTCTAGGGTGAAGCGTTCGTTTACAGTAGCAGTATTTATTTTGAGGTTTCACTCTTTTCTCTCCTATATAGATAGATGAATTTGGAACTCTAAAATCAACATGGTTTGTAGTATCTCTTTGAAACTTGACAAAATAAAGGAGTTTTCAGTTTTGTCTCTATAGTTTGTTTCCTCTTCAATTAGCACTAGGCAGAGACTGTGGAAAACCACTTTCATTGAGAGGGTTTCCCAAGCGTCTAAGAAATAACGAGTTTCCGAAATACCAGCAAATATTTTTTCACCCAATCTTGATGATCCTTCGTGGTAATGATCAGTACACAAATACCACTTGGCTCACCAAATTGTGTTCTTCTAGGTTGAAGCGTTCGTTTACAATAGCAGTTTTTATTTTTAGGTCTCACTCTGTACTCTTTTACATTGATAGATGAATTTGGAACACTAAATCCAAAATGGTTTGTAGTAGCTCTTTGAAACTTTACAAAATGAAGGAGTTCTCAGTTTTGTCTCTATGTTTTGTTTCCTTTTCAAGTAGCCCTAGGCACAGACTGTGTAAAAGCACTTTCATTGAGATTGGTTGCCAGGCTTCTAAGAAATAACGAGTTTCCGAAATACCAGCAAATATTTTTTCACCCAATCTTGATGATACTTGGTGGTAATGACAAGTACACAAATCCCACTTGGCTCACCATATTTTGTTCCTCTAGGTTGAAGCGTTCGTTTACAGAAGCAGTTTTTCTTTTTAGGATTACCTCTTTTCTCTCCTATATAGATAGATGAATTTGGAACTCTAAATCCAACATGGTTTGTAATAGCTCTTTGAGACTTGACAAAATAAAGCAGTTCTCAGTTTTGTCTCTATGATTTGTTTCCTCTTCAAGTAACCCTCAGCAGAGACTGTGGAAAAGCACGTTCATTGAAAGGGTTTGCCAAGCTCCAAAGAAATTACGGGTTTCCGATATACCAGCAAATATTTTTTCACCGAATCTTGATGATACTTGGTGTTAATGACAAGTACACAAATGCCACTTGGCTCAACAAATATTGCTCTTCTAGGTTGAAGTGTTCGTTTACAGAAGCAGTTTTTATTTTTAGGTTTCCCTCTGTTCTCTCCTATATAGATAGATGAATTTGGAACTCTAAATCCAACATGGTTTGTAGTAGCTCTTTGAAACTTGACAAAATAAAAAAGTTCTCGGTTTTGTCTCTATGGTTTGTTTCCCCTTCAAATAGCCGTAGGCACAGACTGGGGAAAAGCACATTCAATGAGAGGCGTTGCCAAGCTGTTAAGAATTAACGAGTTTCCGAAATACCAGCAAATATTTTTTCACCCAATCTTGATGATACGTGGTTTTAATGATCTGTACATAAATGCCACTTGGCTCACTAAATTGTATTCTTCTAGGGTGAAGCGTTCGTTTACAGTAGCAGTTTTTATTTTTAGGTTTCACTCTGTTCTCTTCCATATAGATAGATGAATTTGGATTCTAAATCCAACATGGTTTGTAGTAGCTCTTTGAAACTTGACAAAATAAAGGAGTTCTCAGTTTTGTCTCTATGGCTTGTTTCCTCTTCAAGTAGCCCTAGGCATAGACTGTGGAAAAGCACTTTCATTGAAAGGGCTTGCCAAGCTTCTAAGAAATAACGAGTTTCTGAAATACCAGCAAATATTTTTTCACCCAAACTTGATGATACTTGGTGGTAATGACAAGTACACAAATCGAACTTGGCTCACCAAATTATGTTCTTCTAGGTTGAAGCGTTCGTTTACAGTAGCAGTTTTTATTTTGAGGTTTCACTCTTTTCTCTCCTATATAGATAGATGAATTTGGAACTCTAAAATCAACATGGTTTGTAATATCTCTCTGAAACTTGACAGAATAAAGTAGTTTTCAGTTTTGTCTCTATAGTTTGTTTCATCTTCAAGTAGCACTAGGCAGAGACTGTGGAAAACCACTTTCATTGAGAGGGTTTCCCAAGCTTCTAAGAAATAACGAGTTTCCGAATTAACTGCAAATATTATTTCACCCAATCTTGATGATCCTTCGTGGTAATGATCAGTACACAAATACCACTTGGCTCACCAAATTGTGTTCTTCTAGGTTGAAGCGTTCGTTTACAATAGCAGTTTTTATTTTTAGGTCTCACTCTGTTCTCTTTTATATTGATAGATGAATTTGGAACACTAAATCCAAAATGGTTTGTAGTAGCTCTTTGAAACTTTAAAAATGAAGGAGTTCTCTGTTTTTTCTCTATGTTTTGTTTCCTTTTCAAGTAGCCCTAGGCACAGACTGTGGAAAAGCACATTCATTGAGATTGGTTGCAGGGCTTCTAAGAAATAACGAGTTTCCGAAATACCAGCAAATATTTTTTCACCCAATCTTGATGATACTTGGTGGTAATGACAAGTACAAAAATCCCACTTGGCTCACCACATTTTGTTCTTCTAGGTTGAAGCGTTTGTTTACAGTAGCAGTTTATATTTCTAGGTTTCCCTCTGTTCTCTCCTATATAGATAGATGAATTTGGAACTCTAAATCCAACATGGTTTGTAATAGCTCTTTGAAACTTGACAAAATAATGGAGTTCTCAGTTTTGTCTCTATGATTTGTTTCCTCTTCAAGTAGCCCTCAGCAGAGACTGTGGAAAAGCACTTTCATTGAAAGGGTTTGCCAAGCTCCCATGAAATCACGAGTTTCCGAAATACCAGCAAATATTTTTTCACCCAATCTTGATGATACTTGGTGGTAATGATCGGGACACAAATCCCACTTGACTGACCAAATTTTTTTCTTCTAGTTTGAAGCGTTAGTTTACAGTAGCAGTTTATATTTTTAGGTCTCCCTCGGTTCTCTCCTATATAGTAGATGAATTTGGAACACTAAATCCAACATGGTTTGTAGTAGCTCTTTGAAACTTGACAAAATAAAGGAGTTCTCAGTTTTGTCTCTTTGATTTGTTTCCTCTTCAAGTAGCCCTAAGCAGAGACTCTGGAAAAGCACTTTCATTGAAAGGGGTTGCCAAGCCTCCAAGAAATTACGAGTTTCCGAAATACCAGGAAATATTTTTTCACCCAATCTTGATGATACTTCGTGGTAATGACAAGTACACAAATCCCACTTGGCTCACCACATTTTGTTCTTCTAGGTTGAAGCGTTCGTTTACAGAAGCAGTTTTTCTTTTTAGGTTTCACTCTGTTCTCTCCTTATAGATAGATGAATTTGGAACTCTAAATCCAACATGGTTTGTAATAGCTCTTTGAAACTTGACAAAATAAAGGAGTTCTCAGTTTTGTCTCTATGATTTGTTTCCTCTTCAAGTAGCCCTCAGCAGAGACTGTTGAAAAGCACTTTTATTGAAAGGGTTTGCCAAGCTCCAAAGAAATTACGGGTTTCCGAAATACCAGCAAATATTTTTTCACCGAATCATGATGATACTTGGTGTTAATGACAAGTACACAAATGCCACTTGGCTCACCAAATATTGCTCTTCTAGGTTGAAGTGTTCGTTTACAGTAGCAGTTTTTATTTTTAGGTTTCCCTCTGTTCTCTCCTATATAGATAGATGAATTTGGAACTCTACATCCAACATGGTTTGTAGTAGCTCTTGGAAACTTGACAAAATAAAAAAGTTCTGAGATTTGTCTCTATGGTTTGTTTCCTCTTCAAATAGCCCTAGGCACAGACTGGGGAAAAGCACATTCAATGAGAGGCGTTGCCAAGCTGTTAAGAATTAACGAGTTTCCGAAATACCAGCAAATATTTTTTCACCCAATCTTGATGATACGTGGTGGTAATGATCTGTACCCAAATGCCACATGGCTCACTAAATTGTGTACTTCTAGGGTGAAGCGTTCGTTTACAGTAGCAGTTTTTATTTTTAGGTTTCACTCTGTTCTCTTCCATATAGATAGATGAATTTGGAACTCTAAATCCAACATGGTTTGTAGTAGCTCTTTGATACTTGACAAAATAAAGGAGGTCTCAGTTGTGTCTCTATGGCTTGTTTCCTCTTCAAGTAGCCCTAGGCATAGACTGTGGAAAAGCACTTTCATTGAAAGGGCTTGCCAAGCTTCTAAGAAATAACAAGTTTCTGAAATACCAGCAAATACTTTTTCACCCAATCTTGATGATACTTGGTGGTAATGATCGGTACACAAATCCACTTGACTGACCAAATTTTGTTCTTCTAGGTTGAAGCGTTAGTTTACAGTAGCAGTTTATATATTTAGGTCTCCCTCTGTTCTCTCCTATACAGATATATGAATTCGGAACTCTAAATCCAACATGGTTTGTAGTAGCTCTTTGAAACTTGACAAAATAAAGGAGTTCTCAGTTTTGTCTCTTTGATTTGTTTCCTCTTCAAGTAGCCCTAAGCAGAGACTGTGGAAAAGCACTTTCATTGAAAGGGGTTGCCAAGCTTCCAAGAAATTATGAGTTTCCGAAATACCAGCAAATATTTTTTCACCCAATCTTGATGATACTTGGTGGTAATGACAAGTACACAAATCCCACTTGGCTCACCAAATTTTGTTCTTCTAGGTTGAAGCGTTCGTTTACAGTAGCAGTTTTTATTTTGAGGTTTCACTCTGTTCTCTCCTATATAGATAGATGAATTTGGAACTCTAAATCCAACATGGTTTGTAGTAGCTCTTTGAAACTTGACAAAATAAAGGAGTTCTCAGTTTTGTCTCTATGGCTTGTTTCCTCTTCAAGTAGCACTAGGCACAGACTGTGGAAAGCACTTTCATTGGGAGTTGTTGCCAAGCTTCTAAGAAATAACGAGTTTCCAAAATACCAGCAAATATTTTTTCACCCAATCATGATGATACTTCTTGGTAATGATCAGTGCACAAATACCACTTGGCTCACCAAATTGTGTTCTTCTAGGTTTAAGCGTTCGTTTACAATAGCAGTTTTTATTTTTAGGTTTCACTCTGTTCTTTTTTATATAGATAGATGAATTTGGAACTCTAAATCCAACATGGTTTGTAATAGCTCTTTGAAACTTGACAAAATAAAGGAGTTCTCAGTTTTGTCTCTATGATTTGATCCTCTTCACGTAGCCCTCATCAGAGACTGTGGAAAAGCACTTTCATTGAAAGGGTTTGCCAAGCTCCAAAGAAACCACGGGTTTCCGAAATACCAGCAAATATTTTTTCACCGAATCTTGATGATACTTGGTGTTAATGATAAGTACACAAATGCCACTTGACTCACCAAATATTGCTCTTCTAGGTTGAAGTGTTCGTTTACAGTAGCAGTTTTTATTTTTAGGTTTCCCTCTGTTCTCTCCTATATAGATAGATGAATTTGGAACTCTAAATCCAACATGGTTTGTAGTAGCTCTTTGAAACTTGACAAAATAAAGGAGTTCTCAGTTTTGTCTCTATGGCTTGTTTCCTCTTCAAGTAGCCCTAGGCATAGACTGTGGAAAAGCACTTTCATTGAAAGGGCTTGCCAAGCTTCTAAGAAATAACGAGTTTCTGAAATACCAGCAAATATTTTTTCACCCAATCTTGATGATACTTTGTTCTAATGACAAGTACACAAATCCCACTTGGCTCACCACATTTTGTTCTTCTTGGTTGAAACGTTCGTTTACAGTAGCAGTTTTTATTTTTAGGTTTCACTCTGTTCTCTCCTATATAGTTAGATGAATTTGGATCTCTAAAATCAACATGGTTTGTAGTATCTCTCTGAAACTTGACAAAATAAAGGAGTTCCCATTTTGTCTCTATGGTTTGTTTCCTCTTCAAGTAGCACTAGGCACAGACTGTGGAAAAGCACTTTCATTTGGAATTGTTGCAAAGCTTCTAAGAAATAACGAGTTTCCAAAATTCCAGCAAATATGTTTTCACGCAATCTTGATGATCCTTCGTGGTAATGATCAGTACACAAGTACCACTTGGCTCACCAAATTGTGTTCTTCTAGGTTGAAGCGTTCGTTTACAATAGCAGTTTTTATTTTTAGGTTTCACTCTGTTCTTTTTCATATAGATAGATGAATTTGGAACTCTAAATCCAACATGGTTTGTAGTAGCACTTTGAAACTTGACAAAATGAAGGAGTTCTCAATTTTTTCTCTATGTTTTATTTCCTCTTCAAGTATCCCTAGGCACAGACTGTGGAAAAGCACTTTCATTGAGAGGCGTTGAGAGTCTTCTAAGAAATAACGAGTTCCCGGAATACCAGCAAATATTTTTTCACCCAATCTTAATGATACTTGGTGGTAATGACAAGTACACAAATCCCACTTGGCTCACCAAATTTTGTTCTTCTAGGTTGAAGTGTTCGTTTACAGTAGCATTTTATATTTTAGGTTTCACTCTGTTGTCTCCTATATAGATAGATGAATTTGGAACTCTAAATCCAACATGGTTTGTAGTAGCTCTTTGAAACTTGACAAAATAAAGGAGTTCTCAGTTTTGTCTCTATGATTTGTTTCCTCTCAATTAGCGCTCAGCAGAGACTGTGGAAAAGCACTTTCATTGAAAGGGTTTGTCAAGCTCCTAAGAAATTACGGGTTTCCAAAATACCAGCAAATATTTTTTCAGCCAATCTTGATGATACTAGGTTGTAATGATCAGTACAGAAATGCCACTTGGCTCACTAAATTTTGTTCTTCTAGGTTGAAGCGTTCGTTTTCAGTAGCAGTTTTTATTTTGAGGTTTCACTCTTTTCTCTCCTATATAGATAGATGAATTTGGAACTCTAAAATCAACATGGATTGTAGTATCTCTCTGAAACTTGACAAAATAAAGGAGTTTTCAGTTTTGTCTCTATAGTTTGTTTCCTCTTCAAGTAGCACTAGGCAGAGACTGTGGAAAACCACTTTCATTGAGAGGGTTTCCCAAGCTTCTAAGAAATAACGAGTTTCCGAAATACCAGCAAATATTTTTTCACCCAATCTTGATGATCCTTCGTGGTAATGATCAGTACACAAATACCACTTGGCTCACCAAATTGTGTTCTTCTAGGTTGAAGCTTTCGTTTACAATAGCAGTTTTTATTTTTAGGTCTTACTCTGTTCTCTTTTATATTGATAGATGAATTTGGAACACTAAATCCAAAATGGTTTGTAGTAGCTCTTTGAAACTTTACAAAATGAAGGAGTTCTCTGTTTTGTCTCTATGTTTTGTTTCCTTTTCAAGTAGCCCTAGGCACAGACTTTGGAAAAGCACTTTCATTGAGATTGGTTGCCAGGCTTCTAAGAAATAACGAGTTTCCGAAATACAGGCAAATATTTTTTCACCCAATCTTGATGATACTTGGTGGTAATGACAAGTACACAAATCCCACTTGGCTCACCACATTTTGTTCTTCTAGGTTGAAGCGTTCGTTTACAGAAGCAGTTTTTCTTTTTAGGTTTCACGCTGTTCTCTCCTATATAGATAGATGAATTTGGAACTCTAAATCCAACATGGTTTGTAATAGCTCTTTGAGACTTGACAAAATAAAGGAGGTCTCAGTTTTGTCTCTATGATTTGTTTCCTCTTCAAGTAACCCTCAGCAGAGACTGTGGAAAAGCACTTTCATTGAAAGGGTTTGCCAAGCTCCAAAGAAATTACGGGTTTCCGAAATACCAGCAAATATTTTTTCACCGAATCTTGATGATACTTGGTGTTAATGACAAGTACACAAATGCCACTTGGCTCAACAAATATTGCTCTTCTAGGTTGAAGTGTTCGTTTACAGTAGCAGTTTTTATTTTTAGGTTTCCCTCTGTTCTCTCCTATATAGATAGATGAATTTGAAACTCTAAATCCAACATGGTTTGTAGTAGCTCTTTGAAACTTGACAAAATAAAAAAGTTCTCGGTTTTGTCTCTATGGTTTGTTTCCTCTTCAAATAGCCCTAGGAACAGACTGGGGAAAAGCACATTCAATGAGAGGCGTTGCCAAGCTGTTAAGAATTAACGAGTTTCCGAAATACCAGCAAATATTTTTTCACCCAATCTTGATGATACGTGGTGGTAATGATCTGTACATAAATGCCACTTGGCTCACTAAATTGTATTCTTCCAGGGTGAAGCGTTCGTTTACAGTAGCAGTTTTTATTTTTAGGTTTCACTCTGTTCTCTTACATATAAATAGATGAATTTGGAACTCTAAATCCAGCATGGTTTGTAGTAGCTCTTTGAAACTTGACAAAATAAAGAAGTTCTCAGTTTTGTCTCTATAGCTTGTTTCCTCTTCAAGTAGCCCTAGGCATAGACTGTGGAAAAGCACTTTAATTGAAAGGGCTTGCCAAGCTTCTAAGAAATAACGAGTTTCTGAAATACCAGCAAATATTTTTTCACCCAATCTTGATGATACTTGGTGGTAATGACAAGTACACAAATCCCACTTGGCTCACCAAATTTTGTTCTTCTAGGTTGAAGCGTTCGTTTACAGTAGCAGTTTTTATTTTGAGGTTTCACTCTTTTCTCTCCTATATAGATAGATGAATTTGGAACTCTAAAATCAACATGGATTGTAGTATCTCTCTGAAACTTGACAAAATAAAGGAGTTTTCAGTTTTGTCTCTATAGTTTGTTTCCTCTTTAAGTAGCACTAGGCAGAGACTGTGGAAAACCACTTTCATTGAGAGGGTTTCCCAAGCTTCTAAGAAATAACGATTTTACGAAATACCTGCAAATATTTTTTCACCCAATCTTGATGATCCTTCGTGGTAACGATCAGTACACAAATACCACTTGGCTCACCAAATTGTGTTCTTCTAGGTTGAAGCGTTCGTTTACAATAGCAGTTTTTATTTTTAGGTCTCACTCTGTTCTCTTTTATATTGATAGATGAATTTGGAACACTAAATCCAAAATGGTTTGTAGTAGCTCTTTGAAACTTTAAAAATGAAGGAGTTCTCAGTTTTGTCTCTATGTTTTGTTTCCTTTTCAAGTAGCCCTAGGCACAGACTGTGGAAAAGCACTTTCATTGAGATTGGTTGCCAGGCTTCTAAGAAATAACGAGTTTCCGAAATACCAGCAAATATTTTTTCACCCAATCTTGATGATACTTGGTGGTAATGACAAGTACACAAATCCCACTTGGCTCACCACATTTTGTTCTTCTAGGTTGAAGCGTTTATTTACACTAGCAGTTTATATTTTTAGGTTTCCCTCTGTTCTCTCCTATATAGATAGATGAATTTGGAACTCTAAATCCAACATGGTTTGTAATAGCTCTTTGAAACTTGACAAAATAAAGGAGTTCTCAGTTTTGTCTCTATGATTTGTTTCCTCTTCAAGTAGCCCTCAGCAGAGACTGTGGAAAAGCACTTTCATTGAAAGGGTTTGCCAAGCACCAAAGAAATTACGGGTTTCCGAAATACCAGCAAATATTTTTTCACCGAATCTTGATGATACTTGGTGTTAATGACAAGTACACAAATGCAACTTGGCTCACCAAATATTGCTCTTCTAGGTTGAAGTGTTCGTTTACAGTAGCAGTTTTTATTTTTAGGTTTCCCTCTGTTCTCTCCTATATAGATAGATGAATTTGGAACTCTATATCCAACATGGTTTCTAGTAGCTCTTTGAAACTTGACAAAATAAAAAAGTTCTGAGTTTTGTCACTATGGTTTGTTTCCTCTTCAAATAGCCCTATGCACGGACTGGGGAAAAGCACATTCAATGAGAGGCGTTGCCAAGCTGTTAAGAATTAACGAGTTTCCGAAATACCAGCAAATATTTTTTCACCCAATCTTGATGATAAGTGGTGGTAATGATCTGTACCCAAATGCCACTTGGCTCACTAAATTGTGTTCTTCTAGGGTGAAGCGTTCGTTTACAGTAGCAGTTTTTATTTTTAGGTTTCACTCTGTTCTCTTCCATATAGATAGATGAATTTGGAACTCTAAATCCAACATGGTTTGTAGTAGCTCTTTGAAACTTGACAAAATAAAGGAGTTCTCAGTTTTGTCTCTATGGCTTGTTTCCTCTTCAAGTAGCCCTAGGCATAGACTGTGGAAAAGCACTTTCATTGAAAGGGCTTGCCAAGCTTCTAAGAAATAACGAGTTTCTGAAATACCAGCAAATATTTTTTCACCCAATCTTGATGATACTTGGTGGTAATGATCGGTACACAAATCAAACTTGACTGACCAAATTTTGTTCTTCTAGGTTGAAGCGTTAGTTTACAGTAGCAGTTTATATTTTTAGGTCTCCCTCTGTTCTCTCCTATATAGATAGATGAACTTGGAACTCTAAATCCAACATGGTTTGTAGTAGCTCTTTGAAACTTGACAAAATAAAGGAGTTCTCAGTTTTGTCTCTTTGATTTGTTTCCTCTTCAAGTAGCCCTAAGCAGAGACTGTGTAAAAGCACTTTCATTGAAAGGGGTTGCCAAGCTTCCAAGAAATTACGAGTTTCCGAAATACCAGCAAATATTTTTTCACCCAATCTTGATGATACTTGGTTCTAATGACAAGGTCACAAATCCCACTTGGCTCACCACATTTTGTTCTTCTAGGTTGAAGCGTTCGTTTACAGTAGCAGTTTTTATTTTTAGGTTTCACTCTGTTCTCTCCTAAATAGTTAGATGAATTTTGAACTCTAAAATCAACATCGTTTGTAGTATCTCTCTGAAACTTGACAAAATAAAGGAGTTCTCAGTTTTGTCTCTATGGTTTGTTTCCTCTTCAAGTAGCACTAGGCACAGACTGTGGAAAAGCACTTTCATTTGGAATTGTTGCCAAGCTTCTAAGAAATAACGAGTTTCCAAAATACCAGCAAATATTTTTTCAAAAAATCTTGATGATCCTCCGTGGTAATGATCAGTACACAAGTACCACTTGGCTCACCAAATTGTGTTCTTCTAGGTTGACGTTTTCGTTTACAATAGCAGTTTTTATTTTTAGTTTTCACTCTGTTCTTTTTTATATAGATAGATGAATTTGGAACTCTAAATCCAACATGGTTTGTAGTAGCACTTTGAAACTTGACAAAATGAAGGAGTTCTCAGTTTTGTCTCTATGTTTTATTTCCTCTTCAAGTATCCCTAGGCACAGACTGTGGAAAAGCACTTTCATTGAGAGGGGTTGAGAGGCTTCTAAGAAATAACGAGTTCCCGGAATACCAGCAAATATTTTTTCACCCAATCTTAATGATACGTGGTGGTAATGACAAGTACACAAATCCCACTTGGCTCACCAAATTTTGTTCTTCTAGGTTGAAGTGTTCGTTTACAGTAGCATTTTATATTTTAGGTTTCACTCTGTTGTCTCCTATATAGATAGATGAATTTGGAACTCAAAAATCAACATGGTTTGTAGTATCTCTCTGAAACTTGACAAAATAACGGAGTTCTCAGTTTTGTCTCTATGGTTTGTATCCTCTTCAAGTAGCACTATGCACAGACTGTGGAAAAGCACTTTCATTGGGAGTTGTTGCCAAGCTTCTAAGAAATAACGAGTTTCCAAAATACCAGCAAATATTTTTTCACCCAATCTTGATGATACATGTTGGTAATGTTCGGTGCACAAATCCCACTTGACTCACCAAATTTTGTTCTTCTAGTTTGAAGCATTCGCTTACAGTAGCAGTTTATATTTTTAGGTTTTCCTCTGTTCTCTCTTATATAGATAGATGAATTTGGAACTCTAAATCCAACATGGTTTCTAGTAGCTCTTAGAAACTTGACAAAAAAAAGTAATTCTCAGTTTTGTCTCTATGATTTGTTTCCTCTTCAAGTAGCCCTAAGCAGAGACTGTGGAAAAGAACTTCCATTGAAAGGGGTTACCAAGCTTCCAAGAAATACGAGTTACCAAAATACCAACAAATATTTTTTCACCCATTCCTGATGATACGTGGTGGTAATGACAAGTACAAATATCCCACTTGGGTCACCAAATTTTGTTCTTCTAGGTTGAAGCGTTAGTTTACAATAGCAGGTTTTATTTTTAGGTTTCACTCTGTTCTCTCGTATATAGATAGATGAATTTGGAACTCTAAATCCAACATGGTTTGTAGTAGCTCTCTGAAACTTGACAAAATAAAGGAGTTCTCAGTTTTGTCTGTATGGTTTGATTCCTCTTCAAGTATCCCTAGGCACAGACTGTGCAAAAGCACTTTCATTGAGTGGGGTTGCAAAGCTTCTAAGAAATAACGAGTTTCCGAAATACCAGCAAATATTTTTTCACCCAATCTTGATGATACTTGGTGGTAATGATCAGTACACAAATCCCATTTGGCTCACCAAATTTTGTTCTTCTAGTTTGAAGCGTTCGTTTACACTACCAGTTTATATATTTAGGTTTTCCTCTGTTCTATCCTATATAGATAGATGAATTTGTAACACTAAATCCAACATGGTTTGTAGTAGCTCTTTGAAACTTGACAAAAAAAACAGTTCTAAGTTTGGTCTCTATGGTTTGTTTCCTCTTCAAGTAGCCCTAAGCAGAGACTGTGGAAGAGTACTTTCATTGAAAGGGGTTGCCAAGCTTCCAAGAAATTACGAGTTTCCGAAATACCAGCAAATATTTTTTCACCCAATCTTGATGATACGTGGTGGTAATGATCAGTACACATATCCCACTTGGCTCACCAAATTTTGTATTTCTAGGTTGAAGCGTTCATCTACAGTAGCAGTTTATTGTTTAGGTTACACTCTGTTCTCTCCTATGTAGATAGATGAATTTGGAACTCTAAATCCAACATGGTTTGTAGTCGCTCTTTGAAACTTGACAAAAAAAAAGTAGTTCTCAGTTTTGTCTCTATGGTTTGTTTCCTCTTCAAGTAGCCCTAAGAAGAGATTTTGGAAAAGCAGTTTCATTGAAAGGGGTTGCCAATCTTCCAAGAAATTACGAGTATCCGAAATACCAGCAAATATTTCTTCACCCAATTTTGATGATACGTGGTGGTAATGATCGGTACAAAAATCCCACTTGGCTCACCAAATTTTGTTCTTCTAGTTTGAAGCGTTAGTTTACAATAGCAGTTTTTATTTTTAGGTTTCCCTCTGTTCTCTCTTATATAGATAGATGAAGTAGGAACTCTAAATCCAACATGGTTTGTAGTAGCTCTCTGAAACTTGACAAAATAAAGGAGTTCTCAGTATTGTCTCTATGCTTTGTTTCCTCTTCAAGTAGCACTGGGCACATACTGTGGAAAAGCACTTTCATTGACAGTGGTTGCCATACTTCTAAGAAATAACGAGTTTCCGAAATAACAGCAAATATTTTTTCCCCCAATCTTGATGATACTTGGTGGTAATGATCAGTACACATATCCCACTTGGCTCACCAAATTTTGTATTTCTAGGTTGAAGCGTTCATCTACAGTAGCAGTTTTTATGTTTAGTTTTCACTCTGTTCTCTCCTATGTAGATAGATGAATTTGGAACAATAAATCCAACATGGTTTGTAGTAGCTCTTTGAAACTTGACAAAATAAAGGAGTTCTCAGTTTTGTCTCTATAATTCGTTTCCTCTTAAAGTAGCCCTAAGCAGAGACTGTGGAAAACACTTTCATTGAAAGGGGTTGCCAAGCTTCCAAGAAATTACGAGTTTCCGAAATACCAGCAAATATTTTTTCACCCAATCTTGATGATACTTGGTGGTAATGATCAGTACACAAATCCCACTTGACTCACCAAATGTTGTTCTTCTTGGTTGAAGCGTTCGTCTACAGTAGTCGTTTTTATATTTAGGTTTCGCTCTGTTCTCTACTATATAGATAGATGAATTTGGAACTATAAATCCAACATGGTTTGTAGTAGCTCTTTGAAACTTTACAAAATAAAGGAGTTCTCAGTTTTGTCTCTATGGTTTGTTTTCTATTCAAGTAGCCCTAGGCACAGACTGTGAAAAAGCACTTGCATTGAGAGTGGTTGCCAAACTTATAAGAAATAACGAGTTTCCGAAATAACAGCAAATATTTTTTTCACCCAATATTGAGGATACTTGGTGGTAATGATCAGTACACAAATCCCACTTGGTTCACCAAATTTTGTATTTCTAATTTGAATGCGTTCGTCTACAGTAGCAGTTTTTATGTTTAGGTTTCACTCTGTTCTCTCCTACGTAGATAGATGAATTTGGAACTCTAAATCCAACATGGTTTGTAGTAGCTCTTTGAAACTTGACAAAATTAAGGAGTTCTCAGTTTTGTCTCTATAATTCGTTTCCTCTTCAAGTAGCCCTAAGCAGAGACTCTGGAAAAGCACTTTCATTTAAAGGGGTTGCCAAGCTTCCAAGAAATAACGAGTTTTCGAAATACCGGCAAATATTTTTTCACAAAATCTTGATGATACTTGGTGGTAATGATCTGTACACAAATCCCACATGACTCACCAAATTTTGTTCTTCTAGTTTGAAGCGTTCGTTTACAGTAGCATTTTATATTTTTATGTTTCCCTCTGTTCTATCCTATATAGATAGATGAATTTGGAACTCTAAATCCAACATGGTTTGTAGTCGCTCTTGAAACTTGACCAAAAAATAGTAGTTCTCAGTTTTGTCTCTATGGCTTGTTTCCTCTTCAAGTAGCCCTAGGCACAGACTGTGGAAAAGCACTTTCCTTGAGAGGGGTTGCCAAGCTTCTAAGAAATAACGAGTTTCCGAAATACCAGCAAATATTTTTTTCACCCAATCCTGATGATACTTGGTGGTAATGACAAGTACACAAATCCCACTTGGCTCACCAAATTTTGTTCTTCTAGGTTTAAGTGTTCGTCTACAGTAGCAGTTTTGATATTTAGGTTTCACTCTCTTCTCTCCCATATAGATAGATGAATTTGGAACTCTAAATCCAACATGGTTTGTAGAAGCTCTTTGAAACTTGACAAAAAAAATTATTTCTCTGTTTTCTCTCTATGGTTTGTTTCGTCTTCAAGTAGCCCTAAGCAGAGACTGTGGAAAAGCACTTTCATTGAAAGGGGTTGCCAAGCTTCCAAGAAATTACGAGTTTCCGTAATACCAGGAAATATTTTTTCACCCAATCTTGATGATACTTGGTGGTAATGATCAGTACACAAATCCCACTTGGCTCACCAAATTTTGTTCTTCTAGGTTGAAGCGATCTTCTACAGTAGTCATTTTTATATTTAGGTTTCCCTCTGTTCTCTCCGATATAGATAGATGAATTTGGAACTCTAAATCCAACATGGTTTGTAGTCGCTCTTTGAAATTTGAAAAAAAAAAGTAGTTCTCAGTTTTGTCTCTATGGTGTGTTTCCTCTTCAAATATCCCTAAGCAGAGACTGTGGAAAAGCAGTTTCATTGAAAGGGGTTGCCAAGCTTCCAAGAAATTACGAGTTTCCGAAATACCAGCAAATATTTTTTCACCCAATCTTGATGATAATTTGTGGTATTGATCGGTATACAAATACTACTTGGCTCACCAAATTTTGTTCTTCTAGGTTGAAGCGTTAGTGTACAGTAGCAGTTTTTATTTTTAGGTTTCCCTCTGTTCTCTCCTATATAGATAGATGATTTTGGAACTCTAAATCCAACATGGTTTGTAGTAGCTCTTTGAAACTTGACAAAAAAAAGGAGTTCTCAGTTTTCTCTCTATGGTTTGTTTCCTATTCAAGTAGCCCTAGGCACAGACTGTGAAAAAGCACTTTCATTGAGAGTGGTTGCCAAACTTATAAGAAATAACGAGTTTCCGAAATAACAGGAAATATTTTTTCACCCAATCTTGAGGGTACTTGGAGGTAATGATCAGTACACAAATCAGACTTGGCTCACCAAATTTTGTATTTCTAGGTTGAAGCGTTCGTCTACAGTAGCAGTTTTTATGTTTAGGTTTCACTATGTTCTCTGCTATGTAGATAGATGAATTTGGAACTCTAAATCCTACATGGTATTTCGTAGTTCTTTGAAACTTGACAAAATAAATTATTTCTCAGTTTTGTCTCTATGGTTTGTTTCCTCTTCAAGTAGACCTAAATAGAGACTGTGGAAAAGCAATTTCATTGAAAGGGGTTGCCAAGCTTTCAAGAAATAACGAGTTTCCGATATACCAGCAAATATATTTTCACCCAATCTTGATAATACTTGGTGGTAATGATCGGTTCACAAATCCTACTTGGCTCACCGAATTTTGTTCTTCTTGGTTGAAGCGTTCATCTACACTAGTGGTTTTTATATTTAGGTTTCCCTCTGTTCTCTCCTATGTAGATAGATGAATTTGGAACTCTAAATGCAACATGGTTTCTAGTAGCTCTTTGAAACTTGAGAAAATAAAGGAGTTCTAAGTTTTGTCTCTATGGTTTGTTTCCTCGTCAAATAACCCTAGGCACAGACTGTGAAAAAGCACTTTCATTGAGAGGGGTTGCCAAGCTTCTAAGAAATAACGAGTTTCCGAAATACCAGCAAATATTTTTTCACCCAATCTTGATGATACGTGGTGGTAATGATTGGTACACAAATCCCACTTGGCTCACCAGATTTTGTTCTTATAGGTTGAAGCGTTAGTTTAGAGTAGCAGTTTTTATATTTAGGTTTCTCTCTGTTCTCTCCTATATAGATAGATGAATTTGGAACTCTAAATACAACATGGTTTGTAGTACCTCTTTGAAACTTGACAAAATAAAGGAATTCTCAGTTTTGTCTCTATAATTCGTTTCCTCCTCAAGTAGCCCTAAGCAGAGACTGTGGAAAACCACTTTCATTGAAAGGGGTTGCCAAGCTTCCAAGAAATTACGAGTTTCCGAAATACCAAAAATATATTTTTTCACCCAATCTTGATGATACTTGGTGGTAATGATCAGTACAAAAATCCCACTTGACTCACCAAATGTTGTTCTTCTTGGTTGAAGCGTTCGTCTACAGTAGTCGTTTTTATATTTAGGTTTCGCTCTGTTCTCTACTATATAGATAGATGAATTTGGAACTATAAATCCAACATGGTTTGTAGTAGCTCTTTGAAACTTGACAAAATAAAGGAGTTCTCAGTTTTGTCTCTATGGTTTGTTTTCTATTCAAGTAGCCCTAGGCACAGACTGTGAAAAAGCACTTCCATTGAGAGTGGTTGCCAAACTTATAAGAAATAACGAGTTTCCGAAATAACAGCAAATATTTTTTCACCCAATATTGAGGATACTTGGTGGTAATGATCAGTACACAAATCCCACTTGGCTCACCAAATTTTGTATTTCTAATTTGAATGCGTTCGTCTACAGTAGCAGTTTTTATGTCTAGGTTTCACTCTGTTCTCTCCTACGAAGATAGATGAATTTGGAACTCTAAATCCAACATGGTTTGTAGTAGCTCTTTGAAACTTGACAAAATAAAAGAGTTCTCAGTTTTGTCTCTATAATTCGTTTCCTCTTCAAGTAGCCCTAAGCAGAGACTCTGGAAAAGCACTTTCATTTAAAGGGGTTGCCAAGCTTCCAAGAAATAAGGAGTTTTCGAAATACCGGCAAATATTGTTTCACCCAATCTTGATGATACTTGGTGGTAATGATCTGTACACAAATCCCACATGACTCACCAAATTTTGTTCTTCTAGTTTGAAGCGTTCGTTTACAGTAGCATTTTATATTTTTATGTTTCCCTCTGTTCTCTCCTATATAGATAGATGAATTTGGAACTCTAAATCCAACATGGTTTGTAGTCGCTCTTGAAACTTGAGAAAAAAACAAGTAGTTCTCAGTTTTGTCGGTTTGGTTTGTTTCCTCTTCAAGTAGCCCTAAGCATAGACTTTGGAAAAGCACTTTCATTGAAAGGGGTTGCCAAGCTTCCAAGAAATAACGAGTTTCCAAAATACCAGCAAATATTTTTTCACCCAATCTTGATGATACATGTTGGTAATGTTCGGTGCACAAATCCCACTTGACTCACCAAATTTTGTTCTTCTAGTTTGAAGCGTTCGCTTACAGTAGCAGTTTATATTTTTAGGTTTTCCTCTGTTCTCTCTTATATAGATAGATGAATTTGGAACTCTAAATCCAACATGGTTTGTAGTAGCTCTTTGAAACTTGACAAAAAAAAGTAGTTCTAAGTTTGGTCTCTATGGTTTGTTTTCTCTTCAAGTAGCCCTAAGGAGAGACTGTGGAAGAGTACTTTCATTGAAAGGGGTTGCCAAGCTTCCAAGAAATTACGAGTTTCCGAAATACCAGCAAATATTTTTTTCACCCAATCTTGATGATACGTGGTGGTAATGATCAGCACACAAATCCCACTTGCCTCGCGAAATTTTGTTCTTCTAGGTTTAAGGGTTCTTCTGCAGTCGCAGTATTTATATTTAGGTTTCCCTCTGTTCTCTCCTATATAGATAGATGAATTTGGAACTCTAAATCCAACATGGTTTGTAGTAGCTCTTTGAAACTTGACAAAATAAAGGAGTTCTCAGTTTTGTCTCTATGGTTTGTTTCCTCTTCAAGTAGCCCAAGGCACAGACTGTGGAAAAACACTTTCATTGAGTGGGGTTGCCTAGCTTCTAAGAAATAACGAGTTTCCGAAATACCAGCAGATATTTTTTTTAACCCAACCTTGATGACACTTGGTGGTAATGATCAGTAAAAAAATCCCACATGGCTCACCAAATTTTGTTCTTCTAGGTTGAAGCGTTCGTGTACAGTAGCAGTTTTTATTTTTAGGTTTTCCTCTTTTCTCTCCTATATAGATAGATGAATTTGAAACTCTTAATCCTACATGGTTTGTAGTAGCTCTTTGAAACTTGACAAAATAAAGGAGTTCTCAGTTTTGTCTGTATGGTTTGTTTCCTCTTCAAGTAGCCCTAGGCACAGACTGTGCAAAAGCACTTTCATTGAGTGGGGTTGGAAAGCTTCTAAGAAATAACGAGTTTCCGAAATACCAGCAAATATTTTTTCACCCAATCTTGATGATACTTGGTGGTAATGATCAGTACACAAATCCCATTTGGCTCACCAAATTTTGTTCTTCTAGTTTGAAGCGTTCGTTTACACTAGTCGTTTTTATATTTAGGTTTCCCTCTGCTCTCTCCTATACAGATAGATGAATTTGGAACTCTAAATCCAACATGGTTTGTAGTCGCTCTTTGAAACTTGACAAAATAAAGGAGTTCTCACTTTTGTCTTTTTGGTTTGTTTCCTCTTCAAGTAGCCCTAAGCAGAGACTCTGGAAAAGCAATTTTATTGAAAGGGGTTGCCAAGCTTCCAAGTAATAACGAGTTTCCGAAATACCAGCAAATATTTTTTCACCCAATCTTGATGATACTTGGTGGTAATGATCGGTACACAAATCCCACTTGACTCAGAAATTTTGTTTTTCTAGGTTGAAGCGTTCGTTTACAGTAGCAGTTTTTATTTTTAGGTTTCACTCTGTTCTCTCCTATATAGATAGAAGAATTTGGAACTCTAAATGCAACATGGTTTCTAGTAGCTCTTTGAAACTTGACAAAATAAAGGAGTTCTAAGTTTTGTCTCTATGGTTTGTTTCCTCGTCAATTAACCCTAGGCACAGACTGTGGAAAAGCACTTTCATTGAAAGGGGTTGCCAAGCTTCCAAGAAATTACGAGTTTCCGAAATACCAAAAATATATTTTTTCACCCAATCTTGATGATACTTGGTGGTAATAATCAGTACACAAATCCCACTTGACTCACCAAATGTTGTTCTTCTTGGTTGAAGTGTTCGTCTACAGTAGTCGTTTTTATATTTAGGTTTCGCTCTGTTCTCTACTATATAGATAGATGAATTTGCAACTATAAATCCAACATGGTTTGTAGTAGCTCTTTGAAACTTTACAAAATAAAGGAGTTCTCAGTTTTGTCTCTATGGTTTGTTTTCTATTCAAGTAGCCCTTGGCACAGACTGTGAAAAAGCACTTTCATTGAGAGTGGTTGCCAAACTTATAAGAAATAACGAGTTTCCGAAATAACAGCAAATATTTTTTCACCCAATATTGAGGATACTTGGTGGTAATGATCAGTACACAAATCCCACTTGGCTCACCAAATTTTGTATTTCTAATTTGAATGCGTTCGTCTACAGTAGCAGTTTTTATGTCTAGGTTTCACTCTGTTCTCTCCTACGTAGATAGATGAATTTGGAACTCTAAATCCAACATGGTTTGTAGTAGCTTTTTAAAAATTGACAAAATAAAGGAGTTCTCAGTTTTGTCTCTATAATTCGTTTCCTCTTCAAGTAGCCCTAAGCAGAGACTCTGGAAAAGCACTTTCATTGAAAGGGGTTGCCAAGCTTCCAAGAAATAACAAGTTTTCGAAATACCGGCAAATATTGTTTTACCCAATCTTGATGGTACTTGGTGGTAATGATCTGTACACAAATCCCACATGACTCACCAAATTTTGTTCTTCTAGGTTGAAGCGTTCGTTTACAGTAGCATTTTATATTTTTATGTTTCCCTCTGTTCTCTCCTATATAGATAGATGAATTTGGAACTCTAAATCCAACATGGTTTGTAGTCGCTCTTGAAACTTGAGAAAAAAAAAGTAGTTCTCAGTTTTGTCTGTATGGTTTGTTTCCTCTTCAAGTATTCCTAAGCATAGACTTTGGAAAAGCACTTTCATTGAAAGGGGTTGCCAAGCTTCCAAGAAATAACGAGTTTCCGAAATACCAGCAAATATTTTTTCACCCAATCTTGAAGATACTTGGTGGTAATGATCAGTGCACAAATCCCACTTGGCTCACCAAATTCTGTTCTTCTAGGTTGAAGCGTTCATGTACACTAGTCGTTTTTATATTTAGGTTTCCCTCTGTTCTCTCCTATATAGATAGATGAGTTTGGAACTCTAAATCCAACATGGTTTGTAGTCGCTCTTAGAAACTTGACCAAAAAATAGTAGTTCTCAGTTTTGTCTCTATGGCTTGTTTCCTCTTCAAGTAGCCCTAGGCACAGACTGTGGAAAAGCACTTTCATTGAGAGGGGTTGCCAAGCTTCTAAGAAATAACGAGTTTCCGAAATACCAGCAAATATTTTTTTCACCCAATCCTGATGATACTTGGTGGTAATGACAAGTACACAAATCCCACTTGGCTCACCAAATTTTGTTCTTCTAGGTTGAAGCGTTCGTCTACAGTAGCAGTTTTGATATTTAGGTTTCACTCTGTTCTCTCCCATATAGATAGATGAATTTGGAACTCTAAATCCAACATGGTTTGTAGAAGTTCTTTGAACCTTGAAAAAATAAATTATTTCTCTGTTTTCTCTCTATGGTTTGTTTCATCTTCAAGTAGCCCTAAGCAGAGACTGTGGAAAAGCACTTTCATTGAGAGGGGTTGCCAAGCTTCAATGAAATAACGAGTTTCCGAAGTACCAGCAAATATTTTTTCACCCAATCTTGATGATACTTGGTGGTAATGATCAGTACACAAATCCCACTTGGCTCACCAAATTTTGTTCTTCTAGGTTGAAGCGTTCGTTTACAGTTGCAGTTTTTATTTTTAGGTTTCACTCTGTTCTCTCCTATATAGATAGATGAATTTGGAACTCTAAATCCAACATGGTTTGTAGTAGCTCTTTGAAACTTGTCCAAATAAAGAACTTTTCAGTTTTGTCTCTATGGTTTGTTTCCTCTTCAAGTAGCCCTAGGCACAGACTGTGGAAAAGCACTTTCATTGAGAGGGGTTGCCAAACTTCTAAGAAATAACGAGTTTCCGAAATACCAGCAAATATTTTTTCACCCAATCTTGATGATACTTGGTGGTAATGATCAGTACACAAAAACAACTTGGCTCACCAAATTGTGTTCTTCTAGGTTGAAGCGTTCGTCTACAGAAGCAGATTTTATATGTACGTTTCACTCTGTTCTCTCTTATATAGAGAGATGAATTTGGAACTCTAAATCCAACATGGTTTGTAGTAGCTCTTTGAAACTTGACAAAATAAAGTAGTTCTCATTTTTGTCTCTATGTTTTGTTTCCTTTTCAAGTAGCCCTAGGCACAGACTATGGAAAAGCACTTTCATTGAAAGGGGTTGCCAAGCTTCCAAGAAATAACTAGTTTCCGAAATACAAGCAAATACTTTTTCACCCAATCTTGATGATACTTGGTGTTAATAATCAGTACACAAATCCCACTGGGCTTACCATATTTTGTTCTTCTAAGTTGAAGCGTTCGTTTACAGTAGCAGTTTATATTTTTAGGTTTCCCTCTGTTCTCTCCTATTTGGATAGATGAATTTGGAACTCTAAATCCAACATGGTTTGTAGTAGCTCTTAGAAACTTGACAAAATAAAGGAGTTCTCAGTATTGTCTCTATGATTTGTTTCGTCTTCAATTAGCCCAAAGGAGATACTGTAGAAAAGCACTTTCATTGAAAGGGGATGCCAAGCTTCGAAGTGATTACGAGTTTCCGAAATACCAGCAAATATTTTCTCACCCAATCTTGATGATACGTGGTGGTAATGATCAGTAAACAAATCCCACTTGGCTCACCAAATTGTGTTCTTGTAGGTTGAAGCGTTCGTCTACATTAGCAGTTTTTATATGTAGGTTTCACTCTGTTCTCTCATATAGATAGATCAATTTGGAACTCTAAATCCAACATGGTTTGTAGTAGCTCTTTGAAACATGACAAAATAAAGTAGTTCTAAGTTTTGTCTCTATGGTTTGTTTCCTCTTCAAGTAGCCCTAGGCACAGACT
>NW_027512696.1:180968-221857 GCF_048772815.1 Callospermophilus lateralis
TATTTTTAGGTTTCCCTCTGTTCTTTCCTATATAGATAGATGAATTTGGATCTCTAAATCCCACATGGTTTGTTGTATCTCTTTGAAACTTGACAACATAAAGGAGTTCTCAGTTTTGTCACTATGGTTTGTTTCCTCTTCAAGTAGCCCTAAGCAGAGAATGTGGAAAAAGCACTTTCACTGAAAGGGGATGCCAAGCTTCCAAGAAATTACGAGTTTCCAAAATACCAGCAAATACTTTTTGACCCAATCTTGATGATAAGTGGTGGTAATGACAAGTACACAAATCACACTTGGCTCACCAAATTTTATTCTTCTCAGTTGAAGCGTTCGTTTACACTAGCAGTATTTATTTTTAGGTTTCACTTTGTTCTCTCCTATATAGATAGATGAATTTGGAAATCTAAATACAACATGGTTTGTAGTCGCTCTTTGATACTAGACAAAATAAAGGAGTTCTCAGTTTTGTCTCAATGGTTTGTTTCGTCTTCAAGTAGCCCTAAGCAGAGACAGTGGAAAAGCAGTTTCATTGAAAGGGGTTGCCAAGCTTCGAAGAAATAATGAGTTTCCGAAATACCAGCAAATATTTTTTCACCCAATCTTGATGATACTTGGTGGTAATGATCGGTACAGAAATCCCACTTGACTCACCAAATTTTGTTCTTCTAGTTTGAAGCGTTCGTTTACAGTAGCAGTATATATTTTTAGGTTTCCCTCTGTTCTCTCCTATATAGATAGCTGAATTTGGAACTCCAAATCCAACATGGTTTGTAATAGCTCTTTGAAACTTTACAAAAAATGTAGTTCTCAGTTTTGTCTCTATGATTTGC
Organism: Callospermophilus lateralis; assembly: GCF_048772815.1. Taxonomy (NCBI): domain Eukaryota; kingdom Metazoa; phylum Chordata; class Mammalia; order Rodentia; family Sciuridae; genus Callospermophilus; species Callospermophilus lateralis. The sequence goes on from NW_027512696.1 coordinate 181,799, forward strand.
TTCCTCTTCAAGTAGCCCTAAGCAGATACTGTGGAAAAGCACTTTCATTTAAAGGGGTTGCCAAGCTTTCAAGAAATTAAGAGTTTCTGAAATCCAGGCAAATATTTTTTAGCCCAAACTTGATGATACGTGGTGCTAATGACAAGTACACAAATGCCACTTGGCTCACCAAATTGTGTTCTTCTAGGTTGAAGCGTTCGTTTTCAGTAGCAGTTTTTATTTTTAGGTTTCACTTTGTTCTATCCTATATAGATAGATGAATTTGGAACTCTAAATCCAACATGCTTTGTAGTAGCTTTTTGAAACTTGAGAAAATAAAGGCGTTCTCAGTTTTGTCTCTATGGTTTGTTTCCTCTTCAATTAGCCCTAGGCACAGACTGTGGAAAAGCACTTTCATTGAAAGGGGTTGCCAAGCTTCCAAGAAATAACGAGTTTCCGAAATACCAGCAAATATTTTTTCACCCAAACTTGATGTTACATGGTGGTAATGATCGGTACACAAATCCTACTTGACTCAACAAATTTTGTTCTTCTAGGTTGAAGCGTTCGTTTACATTAGCAGTTTTTATTTTTAGGTTTCCCTCTGTTCTCTCCTATATAGATAGATGAATTTGGAACTCTAAATACAACATGATTTGTAGTAGCTCTTTGAAACTCGACAAAATAAAGGAGTTATCAGTTTTGTCTCTATGATTTGTTTCCTCTTTAAGTAGCCCTAAGCAGAGGCTGTGGAAAAGCACTTTCATTGAAAGGGGTTGCCAAGCTTCAAAGAAATAACGAGTTTCCGAAATACCATCAAATATTTGTTCACCCACTCTTTATGACACTTGGTGGTAATGATCGGTACACAAATCCCACTTGACTCAGAAATTTTGTTCTTCTAGGTTGAAGCTTTCGTCTACAGTAGCAGTTTTTATATTTAGGTTATTCTCTCTTCTCTCCTATATAGATAGATGAATTTGGAACTCTAAATCCAACATGGTTTGTAGTAGCGCTTTGAAACTTGACAAAATAAAGGAGTTCTCAGTGTTGTCTCTATGGTTTGTTTCCTCTTCAAGTAGCCCTAGGCACAGACTGTGGAAAAGCACTTTCATTGAGAGGGGTTGCCAAGCTTCGAAGAAATAACGAGTTTCCGAAATACCAGCAAATATTTGGTCACCCAATCTTGATGATACTTGGTGGTAATGATCGGTACACGAATCCAACTTGACTCACCAAATTTTGTTCTTCTAGATTGAAGCTTTTGTCTACAGTAGCAGTTTTTATATTTAGGTTTTTCTCTGTTCTCTCCTATATAGATAGATAAATTTGAAACTCTAAATCCAGCATGGTTTGTAGTAGCTCTTTGAAACTTGTCAAAATAAAGGAGTTCTCAGTTTTGTCTCTATGGTTTGTTTCCTCTTCAAGTAGCCCTAGGCACAGACTGTGGAAAAGCACTTTCATTGAAAGAGGTTGGAAGCTTTCAAGAAATAACGAGTTTCCATATACCAGCAAATATTTTTTCACCCTATCTGGATGATACTTGGTGGTAATGATCGGTACACAAATCCCACTTGGCTCACCAAATTTTGTTCTTCTAGTTTGAAGCGTTCGTTTACAGTAGCAGTTTATATTTTTAGGTTTCCCTCTGGTCTCTCCTGTATAGATAGCTAAATTTGGAACCCTAATCCAACATGGTTTGTACTAGCTCTTTGAAACTTGATATAAAAAGTAGTTCTCAGTTTTGTCTCTATGATTTGTTTCCTCTTCACGTAGCCCTAAGCAGAGACTGTGGAAACGCACTTTCATTGAAAGGGGTTGCCAAGCTTCCAAGAAATAACGAGTTTCCGAAATACCAGCAAATACTTTTTCACCCAATCTTGATGATACTTGGTGGTAATGACAAGTACATAAATCCCACTTGACTCACCAAATTTTGTTCTTCTAGGTGGAAGTGTTCGATTACAGTAGCAGTTTATATTTTTAGGTTTCCCTCTGTTCTTTCCTATATAGATAGATGAATTTGGATCTCTAAATCCCACATGGTTTGTTGTATCTCTTTGAAACTTGACAACATAAAGGAGTTCTCAGTTTTGTCACTATGGTTTGTTTCCTCTTCAAGTAGCCCTAAGCAGAGAATGTGGAAAAGCACTTTCACTGAAAGGGGATGCCAAGCTTCCAAGAAATTACGAGTTTCCAAAATACCAGCAAATACTTTTTGACCCAATCTTGATGATAAGTGGTGGTAATGACAAGTACACAAATCACACTTGGCTCACCAAATTTTATTCTTCTCAGTTGAAGCGTTCGTTTACACTAGCAGTATTTATTTTTAGGTTTCACTTTGTTCTCTCCTATATAGATAGATGAATTTGGAAATCTAAATACAACATGGTTTGTAGTCGCTCTTTGATACTAGACAAAATAAAGGAGTTCTCAGTTTTGTCTCAATGGTTTGTTTCGTCTTCAAGTAGCCCTAAGCAGAGACAGTGGAAAAGCAGTTTCATTGAAAGGGGTTGCCAAGCTTCGAAGAAATAATGAGTTTCCGAAATACCAGCAAATATTTTTTCACCCAATCTTGATGATACTTGGTGGTAATGATCAGTACAGAAATCCCACTTGACTCACCAAATTTTGTTCTCTCCTATACAGATAGATGAATTTGAAACTCTAAATCCAACATGGTTTGTAGTAGCTCTTTGAAACTTGACAAAGTAAATGAGTTCTCAGTTTTGTCTCTATGGTGTGTTTCCTCTTCAAGTAGCCCTAGTCACAGACTGTGGAAAAGCACTTTCATTGAGAGGGGTGGCCAAGCTTCCAAGAAATAATGAGTTTCCGAAATACCAGCAAATATTTTTTCACCCACACGTGATGATATGTGGTGGTAATGACAAGTACACAAATCCCAGTTGGTTCACCAAATTTTGTTCTTCTAGGGTGAAGCGTTCTTTAAAATAGCAGTTTTTATTTTTATGTTTCACTCTGTTCTCTCCTATATAGATAGATGAATTTGGAACTCTAAATTTTACTTGGTTTGTAGTAGCACGTTGAAACTTTACAAAAAAAGTAGTTCTCAGTTTTGTCTCTATGGTTTGTTTCCTCTTCAGGAAGCCCTGAACCGAGACTGTGGAAAAGCACTTTCATTGAAAGGGGTTGCCAAGCTTTCAAGAAATTACGAGTTTCCGAAATACCAGCAAATATTTTTTCACCCAATCTGGATGATACGTGGTGGTAATGACAAGTACACAAATCTCATTTGGCTCACCAAGTTTTGTTCTTCTAGGTTGAAGCGTTCGTTTACAGTAGCAATTTTTATTTTGAGGTTTCACTCTGTTCTCTCTTATATTGATAGATGAATTTGGAACTCTAAATCCAACATGGTTTGTAGTAGTTCTTTGAAACTTGACAAAATAAAGGATTTCTCCGTTTTGTCTTTATGGTTTGTTTTCTCTTCATGTAGCCCTAGACAGAGACTGTGGAAAAGCACTTTCATTGAGAGGGGTTGCCAAGCTTCTAAGAAATAACGATATTCAGAAATACCAGCAAATATTTTTTATCCAAATCTTGATGATACTTGGTGGTAATGATTGGTACAGAAATCCAACTTGGTTCACCAAATTTTGTTCTTCTATGTTGAAGCGTTCTTTAAAATAGCAGTTTTTATTTTTATGTTTCACTCTGTTCTCTCCTATATAGATAGATGAATTTGGAACTCTAAATTTTACTTGGTTTGTAGTAGCACGTTGAAACTTTACAAAAAAAGTAATTCTCAGTTTTGTCTCTATGGTTTGTTTCCTCTTCAGGAAGCCCTGAACCCAGACTGTGGAAAAGCACTTTCATTAAGAGGGGTTGCCAAGCTTCTAAGAAATAAAGAGTTTCCGAATTACCAGCAAATATTTCTTCAGTCCAACTTGATGATACATGGTGGTAATGTTCAGTACACCAATTCCACGTGACTCACCAAGTTTTGTTCTTCTAGGTTGAAGCGTTCGTTTACATTAGCAGTTTATATTTTTAGGTTTTCCTCTGTTCTCTCCTATATAGATAGATTAATTTGGAACTCTAAATCCAACATGGTTTGTAGTAGCTCTTTGAAACTTGGCAAAATAAAGTATTTCTCAGTGTTGTCTCTGTGGTTTGTTTCCTCTTCAATAGCCCTAGGCACAGACTGTGGAAAAGCACTTTCATTGAAAGGGGTTGCCAAGCTTCTAAGAAATAATGAGTTTTCGAAATACCAGCAAAAATTTTTTCACCCAATCTTGATGATACTTGGTGGTAATGATCGGTACAGAAATTCCACTTGACAAACCAAATTTTGTTCTTCTAGTTTAAAGCGTTCGTTTACAGTAACAGTTAATATTTTTAGGTTTCCCTCTGTTCTATCCTACATAGATAGCTGAATTTTGATCTATAAATCTAACAAGGTTTGTTCTACCTCTTTGAAACTTGAGAAAATAAAGTAGTTCTCAGTTTTGTCTCCATGATTTGTTTCCTCTTCAAGTAGCCCTAAGCAGAGACTGTAGAAAAGCACTTTCATTGAAAGTAGTTGCCAAGCTTCCAAAAATTATGAGTTTCCGAAAGACCAGCAAATACTTTTTTACCCAATCTTGATGATACGTGGTGGTAATGACAAGTACACAATTCCCACTTGGCTCACCAAATTTTGTTCTTCTCGGTTTAAGCGTTCGTTTACAGTAGCAGTTTGTATTTTTAGGATTCACTTTGTTCTCTCCTATATCGAAAGATGAATTTGGAACTCTAAATCCAACATGGTTTGTAGTAGCTCTTTGAAACTTCACAAAATAAAGGCGTTCTCATTATTGTCTCCATGATTTGTTTCCTCTTCAAGTAGCCCTAAGCACAGACTGTGGAAAAGCACTTTCATTGAAAGGGGTTGCCAAGCTTTCAAGAAATAACGGGTTTCCGAAATACCAGCAAATATTTTTTCACCCAATCTGGATGATACTTGGTGGTAATGATCGGTATACAAATCCCAGTTGACTCACCAAGTTTTGTTCTTCTAGGTTGAAGCGTTCGTTTACATTAGAAGTTTTTATTTTTAGGTTTCCCTCTTTTCTCTCCTATATAGATAGATGAATTTGGAACTCTAAATCCAACATGGTTTGAAGTAGCTCTTTGAAACTTGACAAAATAAAGGAGTTCTAAGTTTTGTGTCTATGATTTGTTTCCTCTTCAATCGCCCTAAGCAGAGACTGTGGAAAAGCAGTTTCATTGAAAGGGGTTGCCAAGCTTCGGGGAAATAACGAGTTTCCGAAATACCAGCAAATATTTTTTCACCCAATCTTGATGATACTTGGAGGTAATGATCGGTACAGAAATCCCACTTGACTCACCAAATTTTGTTGTTCTAGTTTGAAGCGTTCGTTTACAGTAGCAGTTTATATTTTTAGGTTTTCCTCAGTTCTCTCCCATATAGATACCTGAATTTGTAACTCTAAATCCAACATGGTTTGTACTAGCTCTTTGAAACTTTACAAAAAAAAGTAGTTCTCAGTTTTGTCTCTATGATTTGCTTCCTCTTCAAGTAGCCCTAAGCAGAGAATGTGGAAAAGCACTTTCATTGAAAGGAGTTGCCAAGCTTCCAAGAAATTATGAGTTTCAGAAATACCAGCAAATATTTTTTCACCCAATCTTGATGATACATGGTGGTAATGATCAGTACACGAATCCCACTTGCCTCACCAAATTTTCTTCTTCTAGGTTGAAGCGTTCGTTTTTAGTAGCAGTTTTTATTTTGGGGTTTCACTTTGTTCTCTCCTATGTAGATAGATGAATTTGAAACTCTAAATCCGACATACTTTGTAGTAGCTCTTTGAAACGTGACAAAATAACGGCGTTCTCATTTTTGTCTCTATGGTTTGTTTCCTCTTCAAGTAGCCCTAGGCACAGATTGTGGAAAAGCACTTTCATTGAGAGGGGTTCCCAAGCTTCTAAGAAATAACGAGTTTCCGAAATACCAGCAAATATTTTTTCACCCAATCTTGATGATACATGGTGGTAATGATCAGTACACGAATCCCACTTGCCTCACCAAATTTTCTTCTTCTAGGTTGAAGCGTTCGTCTACAGTAGCAGTTTTTATAATTAGGTTTCACTCTGTTCTCTTCTATATAGATAGATGAAATTGGAACTCTAAATCCAACATGGTTTGTAGTAGCTCTTTGAAACTTGACAAAATAAAGAAGTTCTCAGTTTTGTCTCTATGACTTGTTTCCTCTTCAAGTAGCCCTAAGCAGAGACTGTGGAAAAGCACTTTCATTGAAAGGGGTTGCCAAGCTTCGAAGAAATAACGAGTTTCCGAAATACCAGCAAATATTTTTTCACCCAATCTTGAGGATACTTGGTGGTAATGATCGGTACAGAAATCTCACTTGACTCACCAAATTTTGTTGTTCTAGTTTGAAGCGTTCGTTTACAGTGGCAGTTTATATTTTTAGATTTCCCTGTGTTCTCTCCTATATAGATAGATGAATTTGGAACTCTAAATCCAACATGGCTTGTAGTAGCTCTTTGAAACTTGACAAAATAAAGGAGTTCTCAGTTTTGTCTCTTTGATTTGTTTCCTCTTCTAGTACCCCTATGCAGAGACTGTGGAAAAGCACTTTCATTGAAAGGGGTTGCCAAGCTTCGAAGAAATAACGAGTTTCCGAAATACCAGCAAATATTTTTTCACCCAATCTTGAAGATACGTGTTGGAAATGACAGGTACACAAATCCCACTTGGCTCACCAAATTTTGTTCTTCTAGGTTGAAGCGTTCGTTTACAGTAGCAGTTTTTATTTTTAGGTTTCTCTTTGTTCTCTCCTATATAGATAGATGTATTTGGAACTGTAAATCCAACATGGTTTGTAGTAGCTCTTTGAAACTTGACAAAATAAAGTAGTTCTGAGTTTGTCTCTATGGTTTGTTTCCTCTTCAAGTTGCCCTAGGCACAGACGGTGGAAAAGCACTTTCATTGAGAGGGTTTGCCAACTTCTAAGAAATGACGAGATTCCAAAATACCAGCAAATATTTTTTCACCCAATCTTGATGATACTTGGTGGTAATGATCAGGACAAAAATCCCACTTGGCTCACCAAATTTTGTTCTCCTATGTTGAAGCGTTCGTCTACCGTAGCAGTTTTTATATTTAGGTTACCCTCTGTTCTCTCCTATATAGATAGATGAATTTGGAACTCTAAATCCTACATGGTTTGTAGTAGCTCTTTGAAACTTGACAAAATAAAGGAGTTCTCAGTTTTGTCTCTATGGTTTGTTTCCTCTTCAAATAGCAATAGGCACAGACTGTGGAAAAGCACTTTCATTGAGATAGGTTGCCAACTTCTAAGAACTAACGAGTTTCCAAAATACCAGCAAATATTTTTTCATCCAATCTTGATGATACTTGTTGGTAATGATCAGTACACCAATCCCATTTGGCTCAATTTTGTTCTTCTAGGTTGAAGCATTTGTCTACAGTAGCAGTTTTCATATTTAGGTTTCACTCTGTTCTCTCCTATCTAGATAGATGGATTTCTAACTCTAAATCCAACATGGTTTGTAGTAGCTCTTTGAAACTTGAAAAAAAAGTAGTTCTCAATTTTGTCTCTATGGTTTGTTTCCTATTCAAGTATCCCTAAGAAGAGCCTGTGGAAAAGCACTTTCATTGACAGGGGTTGCAAAACTTCCAAAGAAATTACGATTTTCCGAAATACCAACTAATACTTTTACACCCAATCTTGATGATACGTGGTGGTAATGACAAGTACACAAATCCCACTTGGTTCACCAAATTTTGTTCTTCTAGGTTGAAGTGTTTGTTTACAATAGCATTTTTTATTTTTAGGTTTCACTCTGTTCTCTCCTATCTAGATAGATGAATTTGAAACTCTAAATCCAACATGGATTGTAGTAGCTTTTTGAAACTTGACATAATAAAGGAGTTCTCAATTTTTTCTCTATGGTTTGTTCCCTCTTCAAGTAGCCCTAGGCACAGACTGTGGAAAAGCACTTTCATTGAGAGCGGTTGCCAAACTTCTAAAAATTAACGAGTTTCCTAAATACCTGCAAATATTTTTTCACCCAATCTTGATGATATTGGTGGTAATGATCAGTACACAAATCCCACTTGGCTCACCAAATTTTATTCTCCTAGGTGAAGCGTTCGTCTACAGTAGCAGTTTTTATATTTAGGTTCCACTCTGTTCTCTCCTATATATATAGATGAATTTTTAATTCTAAATCCAACATGGTTTGTAGTAGCTCTTTGAAACTTGACAAAACAAAGGAGTTCTCAGTTTTGTCTCTATGGTTTCTTTCCTCTTCAAGTAGCCCTAGGCACAGACTGTGGAAAAGCACTTTCATTGAGAGGGGTTGCCAAGCTTCCAAGAAATTACGAGTTACTGAAATACCAGCAAATATTTTTTCACCCAAACTTAATGATACGTGGTGGTACTGATCAGTACACTAGTCCCACTTCGCTCACCAAATTGTGTTCTTCTAGGTTGAAGTGTTCGTTTACCGTAGCAGTTTATATTTTTAAATTTCCCTCTGTTCTCTCCTATATAGATAGATGAATTTGGAACTCTAAATCCAACATGGTTTGTAGTAGCTCTTTGAAACTTGACAAAAAAAAAGTAGTTCTCAGTTTTGTCTCTATGGTTTGTTTCCTCTTCAATTAACCATAAGCAGGGATTGTGGAAAAGCATTTTCATTGAAAGGGGTTGCCAAGTATCCTAAAAATGACGTGTTTCCGAAATGCCAGCAAATATTTTTTCACCCAATCTTTATGATACGTGGTGGTAATGACAAGGACAGAAATCCCACTTGGCTCACCAAATTTTGTTCTTCTAGGTTGAAGCGTTCGTTTACAGTAGCATTTTATATTTTTAGGTTTCCCTCTGTTCTCTCTTTTGTAGATAGATGAATTTGGAACTCTAAATCCAACACGGTTTGTAGTAGCTTTTTGAAACTTGACAAAGTAAAGGAGTTCTCAGTTTTGTCTCTATGATTTGTTTCCTCTTCAAGTAGCCCTAGGCACAGACTGTGGAAAAGCAATTTCATTGAGAGGGGTTGCCAAGCTTCTAAGAAACAACGAGTTTCCAAAATACCAGCAAATATTTTTTCACCCAATCTTGATGATACTAGGTGGTAACGATCAGTACACAAATCGCACTTGGCTCACCAAATTGTGTTCCCCTAGGTTGAACCGTTCGTCTACCGTAGCAGTTTTTATACTTAGGTTTCACTCTGTTCTCTCCTATATAGATAGATTAATTTGGAACTCTAAATCCAACATGGTTTGTAGTAGCTCTTTCAAACTTGACAAAATAAAGGAGTTCTCATTTTTTTCTCTATTGTTTCTTTCCTCTTCACGTAGTGCTAGGCACAGACTTTTGAAAAGCACTTTCATTGAAACGGATTGCCAAGCTTCCAAGAAATTATAAGTTTACGAAATACCAGCAAATATTTTTTCACCCAATCTTGATGATAGGTGGTGGTAATGACAAGTACACAAAGCCCACTTGGCTCACCAAATTTTGTTCTTCTAGTTTGAAGCGTTCGTTTACATTAGCAGTTTATATTTTTAGGTTTCCCTCTGTTATCTCCAACATAGATAGCTGAATTTGGAACACTAAATCCAACATGGTTTGCAGTAGCTCTTTGAAACTTGACCAAAAAAAGTAGTTCTCAGTTTTGTCTCTATAATTTGTTTCCTCTTCAAGTAGCCCTAAGCAGAGACTGTGGAAAAGCACTTTCATCGAAAGGAGTTGCCAAGCTTCCACGAAATTATGAGTTTCCGAAATACCAGCAATTACTTTTTCACCAAATCTTTATGATACGTGGTGGTATTGACAGGTACACAAGTCCCTCTTGGCTCACCAAATTTTGCTCTTCTAGGTTGAAGCGTTTGTTTACAGTAGCAGTTTTTATTTTTAGGTTTTCCTCTGTTCTCTCCTATATAGATAGATGAATTTGGAACTCTAAATCCAACATGGTTTGTAGTAGCTCTTTGAAACTTGACAAAATAAAAAAGTTCTCGGTTTTGTCTCTATGGTTTGTTTTCTCTTCAAATAGCCCTAGGCACACACTGGGGAAAAGCACATTCAATGAGAGGCGTTGCCAAGCTTCCAAGAAATAACGAGTTTCTGAAATACCAGCAAATATTTTTTCACCCAATCTTGATGATACGTGGTGGTAATGATCTGTAATTAAATGCCACTTGGCTCACTAAATTGTATTCTTCTAGGGTGAAGCGTTCGTTTACAGTAGCAGTTTTTATTTTGAGGTTTCACTCTTTTCTCTCCTATATAGATAGATGAATTTGGAACTCTAAAATCAACATGGTTTGTAGTATCTCTCTGAAACTTGACAAAATAAAGGAGTTTTCAGTTTTGTCTCTATAGTTTGTTTCCTCTTCAATTAGCACTAGGCAGAGACTGTGGAAAACCACTTTCATTGAGAGGGTTTCCCAAGCGTCTAAGAAATAACGAGTTACCGAAATACCAGCAAATATTTTTTCACCCAATCTTGATGATCCTTCGTGTTAATGATCAGTACAGAAATACCACTTGGCTCACCAAATTGTGTTCTTCTAGGTTGAAGCGTTCGTTTACAATAGCAGTTTTTATTTTTAGGTCTCACTCTGTTCTCTTTTACATTGATAGATGAATTTGGAACACTAAATCCAAAATGGTTTGTAGTAGCTCTTTGATACTTTACAAAATGAAGGAGTTCTCAGTTTTGTCTCTATGTTTTGTTTCCTTTTCAAGTAGCCCTAGGCACAGACTGTGGAAAAGCACTTTCATTGAGATTGGTTGCCAGGCTTCTAAGAAATAACGAGTTTCCGAAATACCAGCAAATATTTTTTCACCCAATCTTGATGATACTTGGTGGTAATGACAAGTTCACAAATCCCACTTGGCTCACCATATTTTGTTCTTCTAGGTTGAAGCGTTCGTTTACAGAAGCAGTTTTTCTTTTTAGGATTACCTCTGTTCTCTCCTATATAGATAGATGAATTTGGAACTCTAAATCCAACATGGTTTGTAATAGCTCTTTGAGACTTGACAAAATAAAGCAGTTCTCAGTTTTGTCTCTATGAGTTGTTTCCTCTTCAAGTAACCCTCAGCAGAGACTGTGGAAAAGCACGTTCATTGAAAGGGTTTGCCAAGCTCCAAAGAAATTACGGGTTTCCGATATACCAGCAAATATTTTATCACCGAATCTTGATGATACTTGGTGTTAATGACAAGTACACAAATGCCACTTGGCTCAACAAATATTGCTCTTCTAGGTTGAAGTGTTCGTTTACAGAAGCAGTTTTTATTTTTAGGTTTCCCTCTGTTCTCTCCTATATAGATAGATGAATTTGGAACTCTAAATCCAACATGGTTTGTAGTAGCTCTTTGAAACTTGACAAAATAAAAAAGTTCTCGGTTTTGTCTCTATGGTTTGTTTCCCCTTCAAATAGCCGTAGGCACAGACTGGGGAAAAGCACATTCAATGAGAGGCGTTGCCAAGCTGTTAAGAATTAACGAGTTTCCGAAATACCAGCAAATATTTTTTCACCCAATCTTGATGATACGTGGTGGTAATGATCTGTACATAAATGCCACTTGGCTCACTAAATTGTATTCTTCTAGGGTGAAGCGTTCGTTTACAGTAGCAGTTTTTATTTTTAGGTTTCACTCTGTTCTCTTCCATATAGATAGATGAATTTGGAACTCTAAATAAAACATGGTTTGTAGTAGCTCTTTGAAACTTGACAAAATAAAGGAGTTCTCAGTTTTGTCTCTATGGCTTGTTTCCTCTTCAAGTAGCCCTAGGCATAGACTGTGGAAAAGCACTTTCATTGAAAGGGCTTGCCAAGCTTCTAAGAAATAACGAGTTTCTGAAATACCAGCAAATATTTTTTCACCCAAACTTGATGATACTTGGTGGTAATGACAAGTACACAAATCCCACTTGGCTCACCAAATTTTGTTCTTCTAGGTTGAAGCGTTCGTTTACAGTAGCAGTTTTTATTTTGAGGTTTCACTCTTTTCTCTCCTATATAGATAGATGAATTTGGAACTCTAAAATCAACATGGTTTGTAGTATCTCTCTGAAACTTGACAAAATAAAGTAGTTTTCAGTTTTGTCTCTATAGTTTGTTTCATCTTCAAGTAGCACTAGGCAGAGACTGTGGAAAACCACTTTCATTGAGAGGGTTTCCCAAGCTTCTAAGAAATAACGAGTTTCCGAATTACCTGCAAATATTATTTCACCCAATCTTGATGATCCTTCGTGGTAATGATCAGTACACAAATACCACTTGGCTCACCAAATTGTGTTCTTCTAGGTTGAAGCGTTCGTTTACAATAGCAGTTTTTATTTTTAGGTCTCACTCTGTTCTCTTTTATATTGATAGATGAATTTGGAACACTAAATCCAAAATGGTTTGTAGTAGCTCTTTGAAACTTTAAAAATGAAGGAGTTCTTAGTTTTTTCTCTATGTTTTGTTTCCTTTTCAAGTAGCCCTAGGCACAGACTGTGGAAAAGCACATTCATTGAAATTGGTTGCCAGGCTTCTAAGAAATAACGAGTTTCCAAAATACCAGCAAATATTTTTTCACCCAATCTTGATGATACTTGGTGGTAATGACAAGTACAAAAATCCCACTTGGCTCACCACATTTTGTTCTTCTAGGTTGAAGCGTTTGTTTACAGTAGCAGTTTATATTTTTAGGTTTCCCTCTGTTCTCTCCTATATAGATAGATGAATTTGGAACTCTAAATCCAACATGGTTTGTAATAGCTCTTTGAAACTTGACAAAATAATGGAGTTCTCAGTTTTGTCTCTATGATTTGTTTCCTCTTCAAGTAGCCCTCAGCAGAGACTGTGGAAAAGCACTTTCATTGAAAGGGTTTGCCAAGCTCCCATGAAATCACGAGTTTCCGAAATACCAGCAAATATTTTTTCACCCAATCTTAATGATACTTGGTGGTAATGATCGGGACACAAATCCCACTTGACTGACCAAATTTTTTTCTTCTAGTTTGAAGCGTTAGTTTACAGTAGCAGTTTATATTTTTAGGTCTCCCTCGGTTCTCTCCTATATAGTAGATGGATTTGGAACACTAAATCCAACATGGTTTGTAGTAGCTCTTTGAAACTTGACAAAATAAAGGAGTTCTCAGTTTTGTCTCTTTGATTTGTTTCCTCTTCAAGTAGCCCTAAGCAGAGACTGTGGAAAAGCACTTTCATTGAAAGGGGTTGCCAAGCCTCCAAGAAATTACGAGTTTCCGAAATACCAGCAAATATTTTTTCACCCAATCTTGATGATACTTCGTGGTAATGACAAGTACACAAATCCCACTTGGCTCACCACATTTTGTTCTTCTAGGTTGAAGCGTTCGTTTACAGAAGCAGTTTTTCTTTTTAGGTTTCACTCTGTTCTCTCCTTATAGATAGATGAATTTGGAACTCTAAATCCAACATGGTTTGTAATAGCTCTTTGAAACTTGACAAAATAAAGGAGTTCTCAGTTTTGTCTCTATGATTTGTTTCCTCTTCAAGTAGCCCTCAGCAGAGACTGTGGAAAAGCACTTTTATCGAAAGGGTTTGCCAAGCTCCAAAGAAATTACGGGTTTCCGAAATACCAGCAAATATTTTTTCACCGAATCTTGATGATACTTGGTGTTAATGACAAGTACACAAATGCCACTTGGCTCACCAAATATTGCTCTTCTAGGTTGAAGTGTTCGTTTACAGTAGCAGTTTTTATTTTTAGGTTTCCCTCTGTTCTCTCCTATATAGATAGATGAATTTGGAACTCTACATCCAACATGGTTTGTAGTAGCTCTTTAAAACTTGACAAAATAAAAAAGTTCTGAGTTTTGTCTCTATGGTTTGTTTCCTCTTCAAATAGCCCTAGGCACAGACTGGCGATAAGCACATTCAATGAGAGCCATGCCAAGCTGTTAAGAATTAACGACTTTCCGAAATACCAGCAAATATTTTTTCACCCAATCTTGATGATACGTGGTGGTAATGATCTGTACCCAAATGCCACTTGGCTCACTAAATTGTGTACTTCTAGGGTGAAGCGTTCGTTTACAGTAGCAGTTTTTATTTTTAGGTTTCACTCTGTTCTCTTCCATATAGATAGATGAATTTGGAACTCTAAATCCAACATGGTTTGTAGTAGCTCTTTGAAACTTGACAAAATAAAGGAGTTCTCAGTTTTGTCTCTATGATTTGTTTCCTCTTCAAGTAGCCCTCAGCAGAGTCTGTGGAAAAGCACTTTCATTGAAAGGGTTTGTCAAGCTCCCAAGAAATTACGGGTTTCCGAAATAACAGCGAATATTTTCTCACCCAATCTTGATGATACTAGGTGGTAATGATCAGTACAGAAATGCCACTTGGCTCACTAAATTGTGTTCTTCTAGGTTGAAGCGTTCGTTTACAGTAGCAGTTTTTATTTTTAGTTTCACTCTGTTCTCTCCCATATAGATAGATGAATTTGGAACTCTAAATCCAACATGGTTTGTAGTAGCTCTTTGAAACTTGACAAAATAAAGGAGTTCTCAGTTTTGTCTCTATGGTTTGTTTCCTCTTCAAGTAGCCCTAGGCATAGACTGTGGAAAAGAACTTTCATTGAAAGGGGTTGCCTATCTTCTAAGAAATAAGTAGTTTCCGAAATACCAGCAAATACTTTTTCACCCAATCTTGATGATACTTGGTGGTAATGATCGGTACACAAATCCACTTGACTGACCAAATTTTGTTCTTCTAGGTTGAAGCGTTAGTTTACAGTAGCAGTTTATATATTTAGGTCTCCCTCTGTTCTCTCCTATACAGATATATGAATTCGGATCTCTAAATCCAACATGGTTTGTAGTAGCTCTTTGAAACTTGACAAAATAAAGGAGTTCTCAGTTTTGTCTCTTTGATTTGTTTCCTCTTCAAGTAGCCCTAAGCAGAGACTGTGGAAAAGCACTTTCATTGAAAGGGGTTGCCAAGCTTCCAAGAAATTATTAGTTTCCGAAATACCACCAAATATTTTTTCACCCAATCTTGATGATACTTGGTGGTAATGACATGTACACAAATCCCACTTGGCTCACCAAATTTTGTTCTTCTAGGTTGAAGCGTTCGTTTACAGTAGCAGTTTTTATTTTGAGGTTTCACTCTGTTCTCTCCTATATAGATAGATGAATTTGGAACTCTAAAATCAACATGATTTGTAGTATATCTCTGAAACTTGACAAAATAACGGAGTTCTCAATTTTGTCTCTATGGTCTGTTTCCTCTTCAAGTAGCACTAGGCACAGACTGTGGAAAGCACTTTCATTGGGAGTTGTTGCCAAGCTTCTAAGAAATAACGAGTTTCCACAATACCAGCAAATATTTTTTCACCCAATCATGATGATACTTCTTGGTAATGATCAGTGCACAAATACCACTTGGCTCACCAAATTGTGTTCTTCTAGGTTTAAGCGTTCGTTTACAATAGCAGTTTTTATTTTTAGGTTTCACTCTGTTCTTTTTTATATAGATAGATGAATTTGGAACTCTAAATCCAACATGGTTTGTAATAGCTCTTTGAAACTTGACAAAATAAAGGAGTTGTCAGTTTTGTCTCTATGATTTGATCCTCTTCACGTAGCCCTCATCAGAGACTGTGGAAAAGCACTTTCATTGAAAGGGTTTGCCAAGCTCCAAAGAAATCACGGGTTTCCGAAATACCAGCAAATATTTTTTCACCGAATCTTGATGATACTTGGTGTTAATGATAAGTACACAAATGCCACTTGACTCACCAAATATTGCTCTTCTAGGTTGAAGTGTTCGTTTACAGTAGCAGTTTTTATTTTTAGGTTTCCCTCTGTTCTCTCCTATATAGATAGATGAATTTGGAACTCTAAATCCAACATGGTTTGTAGTAGCTCTTTGAAACTTGACAAAATAAAGGAGTTCTCAGTTTTGTCTCTATGGCTTGTTTCCTCTTCAAGTAGCCCTAGGCATAGACTGTGGAAAAGCACTTTCATTGAAAGGGCTTGCCAAGCTTCTAAGAAATAACGAGTTTCTGAAATACCAGCAAATATTTTTTCACCCAATCTTGATGATACTTGGTTCTAATGACAAGTACACAAATCCCACTTGGCTCACCACATTTTGTTCTTCTTGGTTGAAACGTTCGTTTACAGTAGCAGTTTTTATTTTTAGGTTTCACTCTGTTCTCTCCTATATAGTTAGATGAATTTGGAACTCTAAAACCAACATGGTTTGTAGTATCTCTCTGAAACTTGACAAAATAAAGGAGTTCTCAGTTTTGTCTCTATGGTTTGTTTCCTCTTCAAGTAGCACTAGGCACAGACTGTGGAAAAGCACTTTCATTTGGAATTCTTGTAAAGCTTCTAAGAAATAACGAGTTTCCAAAATACCAGCAAATATGTTTTCACGCAATCTTGATGATCCTTCGTGGTAATGATCAGTACACAAGTACCACTTGGCTCACCAAGTTGTGTTCTTCTAGGTTGAAGCGTTCGTTTACAATAGCAGTTTTTATTTTTAGGTTTCACTCTGTTCTTTTTCATATAGATACATGAATTTGGAACTCTAAATCCAGCATGGTTTGTAGTAGCTCTTTGAAACTTGACAAAATAAAGGAGTTCTCAGTTTTGTCTCTATAGCTTGTTTCCTCTTCAAGTAGCCCTAGGCATAGACTGTGGAAAAGCACTTTAATTGAAAGGGCTTGCCAAGCTTCTAAGAAATAACGAGTTTCTGAAATACCAGCAAATATTTTTTCACCCAATCTTGATGATACTTGGTGGTAATGACAAGTACACAAATCCCACTTGGCTCACCAAATTTTGTTCTTCTAGGTTGAAGCGTTCGTTTACAGTAGCAGTTTTTATTTTGAGGTTTCACTCTTTTCTCTCCTATATAGATAGATGAATTTGGAACTCTAAAATCAACATGGATTGTAGTATCTCTCTGAAACTTGACAAAATAAAGGAGTTTTCAGTTTTGTCTCTATAGTTTGTTTCCTCTTTAAGTAGCACTAGGCAGAGACTGTGGAAAACCACTTTCATTGAGAGGGTTTCCCAAGCTTCTAAGAAATAACGAGTTTCCGAAATACCTGCAAATATTTTTTCACCCAATCTTGATGATACTTGGTGGTAATGATCAGTACACAAATCCCATTTGGCTCACCAAATTTTGTTCTTCTAGTTTGAAGCGTTCGTTTACACTACCAGTTTATATATTTAGGTTTTCCTCTGTTCTATCCTATATAGATAGATGAATTTGTAACACTAAATCCAACATGGTTTGTAGTAGCTCTTTGAAACTTGACAAAAAAAGTAGTTCTAAGTTTGGTCTCTATGGTTTGTTTCCTCTTCAAGTAGCCCTAAGCAGAGACTGTGGAAGAGTACTTTCATTGAAAGGGGTTGCCAAGCTTCCAAGAAATTACGAGTTTCCGAAATACCAGCAAATATTTTTTCACCCAAACTTGATGATACGTGGTGGTAATGATCAGTACACAAATCCCACTTGCCTCGCGAAGTTTTGTTCTTCTAGGTTTAAGGGTTCTTCTACAGTCGCAGTATTTATATTTAGGTTTCCCTCTGTTCTCTCCTATATAGATAGATGAATTTGGAACTCTAAATCCAACATGGTTTGTAGTAGCTCTTTGAAACTTGACAAAATAAAGGAGTTCTCAGTTTTGTCTCTATGGTTTGTTTCCTCTTCAAGTAGCCCAAGGCACAGACTGTGGAAAAGCACTTTCATTGAGTGGGGTTGCCTAGCTTCTAAGAAATAACGAGTTTCCGAAATACCAGCAAATATTTTTTTTAACCCAAAGTTGATGACACTTGGTGGTAATGATCAGTAAACAAATCCCACTTGGCTCACCAAATTTTGTTCTTCTAGGTTGAAGCGTTCGTGTACAGTAGCAGTTTTTATTTTTAGGTTTTCCTCTTTTCTCTCCTATATAGATAGATGAATTTGAAACTCTTAATCCAACATGGTTTGTAGTAGCTCTCTGAAACTTGACAAAATAAAGGAGTTCTCAGTTTTGTCTGTATGGTTTGTTTCCTCTTCAAGTAGAACTAGGCACAGACTGTGCAAAAGCACTGTCATTGAGTGGGGTTGCAAAGCTTCTAAGAAATAACGAGTTTCCAAAATACCAGCAAATATTTTTTCACCCAATCTTGATGATACTTGGTGGTAATGATCAGTACACAAATCCCACTTGGCTCACCAAATTTTGTTCTTCAAGTTTGAAGCGTTCGTTTACACTAGTCGTTTTTATATTTAGGTTTCCCTCTGCTCTCTCCTATACAGATAGATGAATTTGGAACTCTAAATCCAACATGGTTTGTAGTCGCTCTTTGAAACTTGACAAAATAAAGGAGTTCTCACTTTTGTCTTTGTGGTTTGTTTCCTCTTCAAGTAGCCCTAAGCAGAGACTCTGGAAAAGCAATTTTATTGAAAGGGGTTGCCAAGCTTCCAAGTAATAACGAGTTTCCGAAATACCAGCAAATATTTTTTCACCCAATCTTGATGATACTTGGTGGTAATGATCGGTTCACAAATCCCACTTGACTCAGAAATTTTGTTTTTCTAGGTTGAAGCGTTCGTTTACAGTAGCAGTTTTTATTTTTAGGTTTCACTCTGTTCTCTCCTATATAGATAGAAGAATTTGGAACTCTAAATGCAACATGGTTTCTAGTAGCTCTTTGAAACCTGACAAAATAAAGGAGTTCTCAGTTTTGTCTCTATGGTTTGTTTCCTCTTCAAGTAGCCCTAGGCACAGACTGTGGAAAAGCACTTTCATTGAGAGTGGTTGCCAAACTTCTAAGAAATAAAGAGTTTCCGAAATAACAGCAAATATTTTTTCACCCAATCTTGATGATACTTGGTGGTAATGATCAGTACACATATCCCACTTGGCTCACCAAATTTTGTATTTCTAGGTTGAAGCGTTCATCTACAGTAGCAGTTTATTGTTTAGGTTACACTCTGTTCTCTCCTATGTAGATAGATGAATTTGGAACTCTAAATCCAACATGGTTTGTAGTCGCTCTTTGAAACTTGACAAAAAAAAAGTAGTTCTCAGTTTTGTCTCTATGGTTTGTTTCCTCTTCAAGTAGCCCTAAGAAGAGATTTTGGAAAAGCAGTTTCATTGAAAGGGGTTGCCAATCTTCCAAGAAATTACGAGTATCCGAAATACCAGCAAATATTTCTTCACCCAATTTTGATGATACGTGGTGGTAATGATCGGTACAAAAATCCCACTTGGCTCACCAAATTTTGTTCTTCTAGTTTGAAGCGTTAGTTTACAATAGCAGTTTTTATTTTTAGGTTTCCCTCTGTTCTCTCTTATATAGATAGATGAAGTAGGAACTCTAAATCCAACATGGTTTGTAGTAGCTCTCTGAAACTTGACAAAATAAAGGAGTTCTCAGTTTTGTCTCTATGCTTTGTTTCCTCTTCAAGTAGCACTGGGCACATACTGTGGAAAAGCACTTTCATTGAGAGTGGTTGCCATACTTCTAAGAAATAACGAGTTTCCGAAATAACAGCAAATATTTTTTCCCCCAATCTTGATGATACTTGGTGGTAATGATCAGTACACATATCCCACTTGGCTCACCAATTTTTGTATTTCTAGGTTGAAGCGTTCATCTACAGTAGCAGTTTTTATGTTTAGTTTTCACTCTGTTCTCTCCTATGTAGATAGATGAATTTGGAACAATAAATCCAACATGGTTTGTAGTAGCTCTTTGAAACTTGACAAAATAAAGGAGTTCTCAGTTTTGTCTCTATAATTCGTTTCCTCTTAAAGTAGCCCTAAGCAGAGATTGTGGAAAACACTTTCATTGAAAGGGGTTGCCAAGCTTCCAAGAAATTACGAGTTTCCGAAATACCAGCAAATATTTTTTCACCCAATCTTGATGATACTTGGTGGTAATGATCAGTACACAAATCCCACTTGACTCACCAAATGTTGTTCTTCTTGGTTGAAGCGTTCGTCTACAGTAGTCGTTTTTATATTTAGGTTTCGCTCTGTTCTCTACTATATAGATAGATGAATTTGGAACTACAAATCCAACATGGTTTGTAGTAGCTCTTTGAAACTTGACAAAATAAAGGAGTTCTCAGTTTTGTCTCTATGGTTTGTTTTCTATTCAAGTAGCCCTAGGCACAGACTGTGAAAAAGCACTTTCATTGAGACTGGTTGCCAAACTTATAAGAAATAACGAGTTTCCGAAATAACAGCAAATATTTTTTTTACCCAATATTGAGGATACTTGGTGGTAATGATCAGTACACAAATCCCACTTGGTTCACCAAATTTTGTATTTCTAATTTGAATGCGTTCGTCTACAGTAGCAGTTTTTATGTTTAGGTTTCACTCTGTTCTCTCCTACGTAGATAGATGAATTTGGAACTCTAAATCCAACATGGTTTGTAGTAGCTCTTTGAAACTTGACAAAATAAAGGAGTTCTCAGTTTTGTCTCTATAATTCGTTTCCTCTTCAAGTAGCCCTAAGCAGAGACTCTGGAAAAGCACTTTCATTTAAAGGGGTTGCCAAGCTTCCAAGAAATAAGGAGTTTTCGAAATACCGGCAAATATTTTTTCACCCAATCTTGATGATACTTGGTGGTAATGATCTGTACACAAATCCCACATGACTCACCAAATTTTGTTCTTCTAGTTTGAAGCGTTCGTTTACAGTAGCATTTTATATTTTTATGTTTCCCTCTGTTCTCTCCTATATAGATAGATGAATTTGGAACTCTAAATCCAACATGGTTTGTAGTTGCTCTTGAAACTTGACCAAAAAATAGTAGTTCTCAGTTTTGTCTCTATGGCTTGTTTCCTCTTCAAGTAGCCCTAGGGACAGACTGTGGAAAAGCACTGTCCTTGAGAGGGGTTGCCAAGCTTCTAAGAAATAACGAGTTTCCGAAATACCAGCAAATATTTTTTTCACCCAATCCTGATGATACTTGGTGGTAATGACAAGTACACAAATCCCACTTGGCTCACCAAATTTTGTTCTTCTAGGTTTAAGTGTTCGTCTACAGTAGCAGTTTTGATATTTAGGTTTCACTCTCTTCTCTCCCATATAGATAGATGAATTTGGAACTCTAAATCCAACATGGTTTGTAGAAGCTCTTTGAAACTTGACAAAATAAATTATTTCTCTGTTTTCTCTCTATGGTTTGTTTCGTCTTCAAGTAGCCCTAAGCAGAGACTGTGGAAAAGCACTTTCATTGAAAGGGGTTGCCAAGCTTCCAAGAAATTACGAGTTTCCGTAATACCAGGAAATATTTTTTCACCCAATCTTGATGATACTTGGTGGTAATGATCAGTGCACAAATCCCACTTGGCTCACCAAATTTTGTTCTTCTAGGTTGAAGCAATCTTCTACAGTAGTCATTTTTATATTTAGGTTTCCCTCTGTTCTCTCCGATATAGATAGATGAATTTGGAACTCTAAATCCAACATGGTTTGTAGTCGCACTTTGAAATTTGAAAAAAAAAAGTAGTTCTCAGTTTTGTCTCTATGGTGTGTTTCCTCTTCAAGTATCCCTATGCAGAGACTGTGGAAAAGCAGTTTCATTGAAAGGGGTTGCCAAGCTTCCAAGAAATTACGAGTTTCCGAAATACCAGCAAATATTTTTTCACCCAATCTTGATGATAATTTGTGGTATTGATCGGTATACAAATCCTACTTGGCTCACCAAATTTTGTTCTTCTCGGTTGAAGCGTTAGTTTACAGTAGCAGTTTTTATTTTTAGGTTTCCCTCTGTTCTCTCCTATATAGATAGATGATTTTGGAACTCTAAATCCAACATGGTTTGTAGTAGCTCTTTGAAACTTGACAAAAAAAAGGAGTTAACAGTTTTCTCTCTATGGTTTGTTTCCTATTCAAGTAGCCCTAGGCACAGACTGTGAAAAAGCACTTTCATTGAGAGTGGTTGCCAAACTTATAAGAAATAACGAGTTTCCGAAATAACAGGAAATATTTTTTCACCCAATCTTGAGGGTACTTGGAGGTAATGATCAGTACACAAATCACACTTGGCTCACCAAATTTTGTATTTCTAGGTTGAAGCGTTCGTCTACAGTAGCAGTTTTTATGTTTAGGTTTCACTATGTTCTCTGCTATGTAGATAGATGAATTTGGAACTCTAAATCCTACATGGTATTTAGTAGTTCTTTGAAACTTGACAAAATAAATTATTTCTCAGTTTTGTCTCTATGGTTTGTTTCCTCTTCAAGTAGACCTAAATAGAGACTGTGGAAAAGCAATTTCATTGAAAGGGGTTGCCAAGCTTTCAAGAAATAACGAGTTTCCGATATACCAGCAAATATATTTTCACCCAATCTTAATAATACTTGGTGGTAATGATCGGTTCACAAATCCTACTTGGCTCACCGAATTTTGTTCTTCTTGGTTGAAGCGTTCATCAACACTAGTGGTTTTTATATTTAGGTTTCCCTCTGTTCTCTCCTATGTAGATAGATGAATTTGGAACTCTAAATGCAACATGGTTTCTAGTAGCTCTTTGAAACTTGAGAAAATAAAGGAGTTCTAAGTTTTGTCTCTATGGTTTGTTTCCTCGTCAAATAACCCTAGGCACAGACTGTGGAAAAGCACTTTCATTGAGAGGGGTTGCCAAGCTTCTAACAAATAACGAGTTTCCGAAATACCAGCAAATATTTTTTCACCCAATCTTGATGATACTTGGTGGTAATGATCGGTACACAAATCCCACTTGGCTCACCAGATTTTGTTCTTATAGGTTGAAGCGTTAGTTTAGAGTAGCAGTTTTTATATTTAGGTTTCCCTCTGTTCTCTCCTATATAAATAGATGAATTTGGAACTCTAAATACAACATGGTTTGCAGTACCTCTTTGAAACTTGACAAAATAAAGGAATTCTCAGTTTTGTCTCTATAATTCGTTTCCTCTTCAAGTAGCCCTAAGCAGAGACTGTGGAAAACCACTTTCATTGAAAGGGGTTGCCAAGCTTCCAAGAAATTACGAGTTTCCGAAATACCAAAAATATATTTTTTCACCCAATCTTGATGATACTTGGTGGTAATGATTAGTACACAAATCCCACTTGACTCACCAAATGTTGTTCTTCTTGGTTGAATCGTTCGTCTACAGTAGTCGTTTTTATATTTAGGTTTCGCTCTGTTCTCTACTATATAGATACATGAATTTGGAACTATAAATCCAACATGGTTTGTAGTAGCTCTTTGAAACTTTTCAAAAAAAAGGAGTTCTCAGTTTTGTCTCTATGGTTTGTGTTCTATTCAAGTAGCCCTAGGCACAGACTGTGAAAAAGCACATTCATTGAGAGTGGTTGCCAAACTTATAAGAAATAACGAGTTTCCGAAATAACAGCAAATATTTTTTCACCCAATATTGAGGATACTTGGTGGTAATGATCAGTACACAAATCCCACTTGGCTCACCAAATTTTGTATTTCTAATTTGAATGCGTTCGTCTACAGTAGCAGTTTTTATGTCTAGGTTTCACTCTGTTCTCTCCTACGAAGATAGATGAATTTGGAACTCTAAATCCAACATGGTTTGTAGTAGCTCTTTGAAACTTGACAAAATAAAGGAGTTCTCAGTTTTGTCTCTAAAATTCGTTTCCTCTTCAAGTAGCCCTAAGCAGAGACTCTGGAAAAGCACTTTCATTTAAAGGGGTTGCCAAGCTTCCAAGAAATAAGGAGTTTTCGAAATACCGGCAAATATTGTTTCACCCAATCTTGATGATACTTGGTGGTAATGATCTGTACACAAATCCCACATGACTCACCAAATTTTGTTCTTCTAGGTTGAAGCGTTCGTTTACAGTAGCATTTTATATTTTTATGTTTCCCTCTGTTCTCTCCTATATAGATAGATGAATTTGGAACTCTAAATCCAACATGGTTTGTAGTCGCTCTTGAAACTTGAGAAAAAAAAAAGTAGTTCTCAGTTTTGTCTGTTTGGTTTGTTTCCTCTTCAAGTAGCCCTAAGCATAGACTTTGGAAAAGCACTTTCATTGAAAGGGGTTGCCAAGCTTCCAAGAAATAACGAGTTTCCAAAATACCAGCAAATATTTTTTCACCCAATCTTGATGATACATGTTGGTAATGTTCGGTGCACAAATCCCACTTGACTCACCAAATTTTGTTCTTCTAGTTTGAAGCGTTCGCTTACAGTAGCAGTTTATATTTTTAGGTTTTCCTCTGTTCTCTCTTATATAGATAGATGAATTTGGAACTCTAAATCCAACATGGTTTGTAGTAGCTCTTTGAAACTTGACAAAAAAAAGTAGTTCTAAGTTTGGTCTCTATGGTTTGTTTTCTCTTCATGTAGCCCTAAGCAGAGACTGTGGAAGAGTACTTTCATTGAAAGGGGTTGCCAAGCTTCCAAGAAATTACGAGTTTCCGAAATACCAGCAAATATTTTTTTCACTCAATCTTGATGATACGTGGTGGTAATGATCAGCACACAAATCCCACTTGCCTCGCGAAATTTTGTTCTTCTAGGTTTAAGGGTTCTTCTGCAGTCGCAGTATTTATATTTAGGTTTCCCTCTGTTCTCTCCTATATAGATAGATGAATTTGGAACTCTAAATCCAACATGGTTTGTAGTAGCTCTTTGAAACTTGACAAAATAAAGGAGTTCTCAGTTTTGTCTCTATGGTTTGTTTCCTCTTCAAGTAGCCCAAGGCACAGACTGTGGAAAAACACTTTCATTGAGTGGGGTTGCCTTGCTTCTAAGAAATAACGAGTTTCCGAAATACCAGCAGATATTTTTTTTAACCCAACCTTGATGACACTTGGTGGTAATGATCAGTAAAAAAATCCCACAGGGCTCACCAAATTTTGTTCTTCTAGGTTGAAGCGTTCGTGTACAGTAGCAGTTTTTATTTTTAGGTTTTCCTCTTTTCTCTCCTATATAGATAGATGAATTTGAAACTCTTAATCCTACATGGTTTGTAGTAGCTCTTTGAAACTTGACAAAATAAAGGAGTTCTCAGTTTTGTCTGTATGGTTTGTTTCCTCTTCAAGTAGCCCTAGGCACAGACTGTGCAAAAGCACTTTCATTGAGTGGGGTTGGAAAGCTTCTAAGAAATAACGAGTTTCCGAAATACCAGCAAATATTTTTTCACCCAATCTTGATGATACTTGGTGGTAATGATCAGTACACAAATCCCATTTGGCTCACCAAATTTTGTTCTTCTAGTTTGAAGCGTTCGTTTACACTAGTCGTTTTTATATTTAGGTTTCCCTCTGCTCTCTCCTATACAGATAGATGAATTTGGAACTCTAAATCCAACATGGTTTGTAGTCGCTCTTTGAAACTTGACAAAATAAAGGAGTTCTCACTTTTGTCTTTGTGGTTTGTTTCCTCTTCAAGTAGCCCTAAGCAGAGACTCTGGAAAAGCAATTTTATTGAAAGGGGTTGCCAAGCTTCCAAGTAATAACGAGTTTCCGAAATACCAGCAAATATTTTTTCACCCAATCTTGATGATACTTGGTGGTAATGATCGGTACACAAATCCCACTTGACTCAGAAATTTTGTTTTTCTAGGTTGAAGCGTTCGTTTACAGTAGCAGTTTTTATTTTTAGGTTTCACTCTGTTCTCTCCTATATAGATAGAAGAATTTGGAACTCTAAATGCAACATGGTTTCTAGTAGCTCTTTGAAACTTGACAAAATAAAGGAGTTCTAAGTTTTGTCTCTATGGTTTGTTTCCTCGTCAATTAACCCTAGGCACAGACTGTGGAAAAGCACTTTCATTTAGAGGGGTTGCCAAGCTTCTAAGAAATAACGAGTTTCCGAAATACCAGCAAATATTGTTTCACCCAATCTTGATGATACTTGGTGGTAATGATCTGTACACAAATCCCACATGACTCACCAAATTTTGTTCTTCTAGGTTGAAGCGTTCGTTTACAGTAGCATTTTATATTTTTATGTTTCCCTCTGTTCTCTCCTATATAGATAGATGAATTTGGAACTCTAAATCCAACATGGTTTGTAGTCGCTCTTGAAACTTGAGAAAAAAAAAAGTAGTTCTCAGTTTTGTCTGTTTGGTTTGTTTCCTCTTCAAGTAGCCCTAAGCATAGACTTTGGAAAAGCACTTTCATTGAAAGGGGTTGCCAAGCTTCCAAGAAATAACGAGTTTCCAAAATACCAGCAAATATTTTTTCACCCAATCTTGATGATACATGTTGGTAATGTTCGGTGCACAAATCCCACTTGACTCACCAAATTTTGTTCTTCTAGTTTGAAGCGTTCGCTTACAGTAGCAGTTTATATTTTTAGGTTTTCCTCTGTTCTCTCTTATATAGATAGATGAATTTGGAACTCTAAATCCAACATGGTTTGTAGTAGCTCTTTGAAACTTGACAAAAAAAAGTAGTTCTAAGTTTGGTCTCTATGGTTTGTTTTCTCTTCATGTAGCCCTAAGCAGAGACTGTGGAAGAGTACTTTCATTGAAAGGGGTTGCCAAGCTTCCAAGAAATTACGAGTTTCCGAAATACCAGCAAATATTTTTTTCACTCAATCTTGATGATACGTGGTGGTAATGATCAGCACACAAATCCCACTTGCCTCGCGAAATTTTGTTCTTCTAGGTTTAAGGGTTCTTCTGCAGTCGCAGTATTTATATTTAGGTTTCCCTCTGTTCTCTCCTATATAGATAGATGAATTTGGAACTCTAAATCCAACATGGTTTGTAGTAGCTCTTTGAAACTTGACAAAATAAAGGAGTTCTCAGTTTTGTCTCTATGGTTTGTTTCCTCTTCAAGTAGCCCAAGGCACAGACTGTGGAAAAACACTTTCATTGAGTGGGGTTGCCTTGCTTCTAAGAAATAACGAGTTTCCGAAATACCAGCAGATATTTTTTTTAACCCAACCTTGATGACACTTGGTGGTAATGATCAGTAAAAAAATCCCACAGGGCTCACCAAATTTTGTTCTTCTAGGTTGAAGCGTTCGTGTACAGTAGCAGTTTTTATTTTTAGGTTTTCCTCTTTTCTCTCCTATATAGATAGATGAATTTGAAACACTTAATCCTACATGGTTTGTAGTAGCTCTTTGAAACTTGACAAAATAAAGGAGTTCTCAGTTTTGTCTGTATGGTTTGTTTCCTCTTCAAGTAGCCCTAGGCACAGACTGTGCAAAAGCACTTTCATTGAGTGGGGTTGGAAAGCTTCTAAGAAATAACGAGTTTCCGAAATACCAGCAAATATTTTTTCACCCAATCTTGATGATACTTGGTGGTAATGATCAGTACACAAATCCCATTTGGCTCACCAAATTTTGTTCTTCTAGTTTGAAGCGTTCGTTTACACTAGTCGTTTTTATATTTAGGTTTCCCTCTGCTCTCTCCTATACAGATAGATGAATTTGGAACTCTAAATCCAACATGGTTTGTAGTCGCTCTTTGAAACTTGACAAAATAAAGGAGTTCTCACTTTTGTCTTTGTGGTTTGTTTCCTCTTCAAGTAGCCCTAAGCAGAGACTCTGGAAAAGCAATTTTATTGAAAGGGGTTGCCAAGCTTCCAAGTAATAACGAGTTTCCGAAATACCAGCAAATATTTTTTCACCCAATCTTGATGATACTTGGTGGTAATGATCGGTACACAAATCCCACTTGACTCAGAAATTTTGTTTTTCTAGGTTGAAGCGTTCGTTTACAGTAGCAGTTTTTATTTTTAGGTTTCACTCTGTTCTCTCCTATATAGATAGAAGAATTTGGAACTCTAAATGCAACATGGTTTCTAGTAGCTCTTTGAAACTTGACAAAATAAAGGAGTTCTAAGTTTTGTCTCTATGGTTTGTTTCCTCGTCAATTAACCCTAGGCACAGACTGTGGAAAAGCACTTTCATTTAGAGGGGTTGCCAAGCTTCTAAGAAATAACGAGTTTCCGAAATACCAGCAAATATTTTTTCACCCAATCTTGATGATACTTGGTGGTAATGATCGGTACACAAATCCCACTTGGCTCACCAGATTTTGTTCTTATAGGTTGAAGCGTTAGTTTAGAGTAGCAGTTTTTATATTTAGGTTTCCCTCTGTTCTCTCCTATATAGATAGATGAATTTGGAACTCTAAATCCAACATGGTTTGTAGTAGCTCTTTGAAACTTGACAAAATAAAGGAGTTCTCAGTTTTGTCTCTATAATTCGTTTCCTCTTCAAGTAGCCCTAAGCAGAGACTGTGGAAAACCACTTTCATTGAAAGGGGTTGCCAAGCTTCCAAGAAATTACGAGTTTCCGAAATACCAAAAATATATTTTTTCACCCAATCTTGCTGATACTTGGTGGTAATTATCAGTACACAAATCCCACTTGACTCACCAAATGTTGTTCTTCTTGGTTGAAGCGTTCGTCTACAGTAGTCGTTTTTATATTTAGGTTTCGCTCTGTTCTCTACTATATAGATAGATGAATTTGCAACTATAAATCCAACATGGTTTGTAGTAGCTCTTTGAAACTTTACAAAATAAAGGAGTTCTCAGTTTTGTCTCTATGGTTTGTTTTCTATTCAAGTAGCCCTAGGCACAGACTGTGAAAAAGCACTTTCATTGAGAGTGGTTGCCAAACTTATAAGAAATAACGAGTTTCCGAAATAACAGCAAATATTTTTTCACCCAATATTGAGGATACTTGGTGGTAATGATCAGTACACAAATCCCACTTGGCTCACCAAATTTTGTATTTCTAATTTGAATGCGTTCGTCTACAGTAGCAGTTTTTATGTCTAGGTTTCACTCTGTTCTCTCCTACGTTCATAGATGAATTTGGAACTCTAAATCCAACATGGTTTGTAGTAGCTCTTTAAAACTTGACAAAATAAAGGAGTTCTCAGTTTTGTCTCTATAATTCGTTTCCTCTTCAAGTAGCCCTAAGCAGAGACTCTGGAAAAGCACTTTCATTGAAAGGGGTTGCCAAGCTTCCAAGAAATAACGTGTTTCCGAAATACCAGCAAATATTGTTTCACCCAATCTTGGTGGTACTTGGTGGTAATGATCTGTACACAAATCCCACATGACTCACCAAATTTTGTTCTTCTAGGTTGAAGCGATCGTTTACAGTAGCATTTTATATTTTTATGTTTCCCTCTGTTCTCTCCTATATAGATAGATGAATTTGGAACTCTAAATCCAACATGGTTTGTAGTCGCTCTTGAAACTTGAGAAAAAAAAAGTAGTTCTCAATTTTGTCTGTATGGTTTGTTTCCTCTTCAAGTATTCCTAAGCATAGACTTTGGAAAAGCACTTTCATTGAAAGGGGTTGCAAAGCTTCCAAGAAATAACGAGTTTCCGAAATACCAGCAAATATTTTTTCACCCAATCTTGAAGATACTTGGTGGTAATGATCAGTACACAAATCCCACTTGGCTCACCAAATTCTGTTCTTCTAGGTTGAAGCGTTCATGTACACTAGTCGTTTTTATATTTAGGTTTCCCTCTGTTCTCTCCTATATAGATAGATGAGTTTGGAACTCTAAATCCAACATGGTTTGTAGTCGCTCTTAGAAACTTGACCAAAAAATAGTAGTTCTCAGTTTTGTCTCTATGGCTTGTTTCCTCTTCAAGTAGCCCTAGGCACAGACTGTGGAAAAGCACTTTCATTGAGAGGGGTTGCCAAGCTTCTAAGAAATAACGAGTTTCCGAAATACCAGCAAATATTTTTTTCACCCAATCCTGATGATACTTGGTGGTAATGACAAGTACACAAATCCCACTTGGCTCACCAAATTTTGTTCTTCTAGGTTGAAGCGTTCGTCTACAGTAGCAGTTTTGATATTTAGGTTTCACTCTGTTCTCTCCCATATAGATAGATGAATTTGGAACTCTAAATCCAACATGGTTTGTAGAAGCTCTTTGAACCTTGAAAAAATAAATTATTTCTCTGTTTTCTCTCTATGGTTTGTTTCGTCTTCAAGTAGCCCTAAGCAGAGACTGTGGAAAAGCACTTTCATTGAGAGGGGTTGCCAAGCTTCAATGAAATAACGAGTTTCCGAAGTACCAGCAAATATTTTTTCACCCAATCTTGATGATACTTGGTGGTAATGATCAGTACACAAATCCCACTTGGCTCACCAAATTGTGTTCTTCTAGGTTGAAGCGTTCGTCTACAGAAGCAGATTTTATATGTACGTTTCACTCTGTTCTCTCTTATATAGATAGATGAATTTGGAACTCTAAATCCAACATGGTTTGTAGTAGCTCTTTGAAACTTGACAAAATAAAGTAGTTCTCATTTTTGTCTCTATGTTTTGTTTCCTTTTCAAGTAGCCCTAGGCACAGACTGTGGAAAAGCACTTTCATTGAAAGGGGTTGCCAAGCTTCCAAGAAATAACTAGTTTCCGAAATACAAGCAAATACTTTTTCACCCAATCTTGATGATACTTGGTGTTAATAATCAGTACACAAATCCCACTGGGCTTACCATATTTTGTTCTTCTAAGTTGAAGCGTTCGTTTACAGTAGCAGTTTATATTTTTAGGTTTCCCTCTGTTCTCTCCTATATGGATAGATGAATTTGGAACTCTAAATCCAACATGGTTTGTAGTAGCTCTTAGAAACTTGACAAAATAAAGGAGTTCTCAGTATTGTCTCTATGATTTGTTTCGTCTTCAATTAGCCCAAAGGAGATACTGTGGAAAAGCACTTTCATTGAAAGGGGATGCCAAGCTTCGAAGTGATTACGAGTTTCCGAAATACCAGCAAATATTTTTTCACCCAATCTTGATGATACGTGGTGGTAATGATCAGTAAACAAATCCCACTTGGCTCACCAAATTGTGTTCTTGTAGGTTGAAGCGTTCGTCTACATTAGCAGTTTTTATATGTAGGTTTCACTCTGTTCTCTCATATAGATAGATCAATTTGGAACTCTAAATCCAACATGGTTTGTAGTAGCTCTTTGAAACATGACAAAATAAAGTAGTTCTAAGTTTTGTCTCTATGGTTTGTTTCCTCTTCAAGTAGCCCTAGGCACAGACTGTGGAAAAGCACTTTCATTGAAACGGGTTGCCAAGCTTCCAAGAAATAACGAGTTTCTGAAAAAACAGGAAATATTTTTTCACCCAAACTTGATGATATATGGTGGTAATGACAAGTACACAAATCCCACTTGGCTCTCCAAATTGTGTTCTTCTACTATTAAGCGTTCGTCTACAGTAGCAATTTTTATATTATGTTTCACTCTGTTCTATCCTATATAGATAGATGAATTTGGAACTTTAATTCCAACATGGTTTGTAGTAGCTCTTTGAAACTTGACCAAATAAAGTAGTTCTCAATTTTGTCTTTATGGTTTGTTTCCTCTTCAAGTAGCCCTAGGCACAGACTGTGGAAAAGCACTTTCATTGAGAGGGGTTGCTAAGCTCCCAAGAAATAACAAGTTTCCGAAATACCAGGAAATATTTTTTCACCCAATCTTGATGATACGTGGTGGTAATGACAAGTACACAAATCCCACTTGGCTCACCAAATTGTGTTCTTCTACTTTTAAGCCTTCGTCTACAGTAGAAGTTTTTATATGTAGGTTTCACTCTGTTCTCTCTTATATAGATAGATCAATTTGGAACTCTAAATCCAACATGGTTTGTAGTAGCTCTTTGAAACTTGACAAAATAAAGTAGTTATCAGTTTTGTCTATATGGTTTGTTTCCACTTCAAGTAGCCCTAGGCACAGACTGTGGAAAAACACTTTCATTGAAAGGGGTTGACAAGTTTCCAAGAAATAACGAGTTTCTGAAATACCAGCAATTATTTTTTCACCCAATCTTGATGATACGTGGTGGTAATGACAAGTACACAATCACACTTGGCTCACCAAATTTTGTTTTTCTAGGTTGAAGTGTTCGTTTACAGCAGCAGTTTTACTTTTAGGTTTCACTCTGTCCTCTCCTATATAGATAGATGAATTTTGAACTCTAAATCCAACATGGTTTGTAGTAGCTCTTTGAAACTTGACAAAATAAAGTAGTTCTCAGTTTTGTCTGTATGGTTTGTTTCCTCTTCAAGTAGCCCTAGGCACAGACTGTGGAAAAGCACTTTCATTACAGGGGTTGCCAAGCTTCTAAGAAATAACGAGTTTCTGAAAAAACCGGAAATATTTTTTCACCCAAATTTGATGAACATGGTGGATATGATCAGTACAAAAATCCCACTTGGCTCACCAAAATTTTTTCTTCTAGGTTGAAGCATTCATCTACAGTAGCAGTTTTTATATTTAGGTTTCACTCTGTTTTTTCTGCTATATAGATAGATGAATTTGGAACTCTAAATCCAACATGGTTTGTAGTAGCTCTTGGATACTTGACCAAATAAAGTACTTTTCAGTTTCGTCTCTATGGTTTGTTTCCTCTTCAACTCGCCCTAGGCACAGACTGTGGAAAAGCACTTTCATTGAGAGGGGTTGCCAAGCTTCTAAGAAATAACGAGTTTCCGAAATACCAGCAAATAATTTTTCACCCAATCTTGATGATACTTGGTGGTAATGATAAGTACACAAAAACCACTTGGCTCACCAAATTGTGTTCTTCTAGGGTGAAGCGTTCGTCTACAGTAGCAGATTTTATATGTACGTTTCACTCTGTTCTCTCTTATATAGATAGATGAATTTGGAACTCTAAATCCAACGTCGTTTGTAGTAGCTCTTTGACACTTGACCAATTAAAGTAGTTCTCAGTTTTGTCTCTATGGTTTGTTTCCTTTTCAAGTAGCCCTAGGCACAGACTGTGGAAAAGCACTTTCATTGAAAGGGGTTGCCAAGCTTCCAAGAAATAACGAGTTTCCGAAATACAAGCAAATACTTTTTCACCCAATCTTGATGATACTTAGTGGTAATAATCAGTACACAAATCCCACTGGGCTAACCAAATTTTGTTCTTCTAGGTTGAAGCGTTTGTTTACAATTTACAGTAGCAGTTTATATTTTTCAGTATCCCTCTGTTATCTCCTATATGGATAGATGAATTTGGAACTCTAAATCCAACATGGTTTGTAGTAGCTGTTTGAAACTTGACAAAATAAAGCAGTTCTCAGTTTTGTCTCTATGGTTTGTTTCCGCTTCATGTAGCCCTAGGCACAGACTGTGGAAAAGCACTTTCATTGAAAGGGGTTGTCAAGCTTCTAAGAAATAACGAGTTTCCGAAATACCAGCCAATATTTCTTCACCCAATCTTAATGATACTTGGTGGTAATGATCAGTACACAAAAACCACTTGGCTCACCAAATTGTGTTCTTCTATGTTGAAGGGTTCGTCTACAGTAGCAGATTTTATATGTCGGTTTCACTCTGTTCTCTCTTATATAGATAGATGAATTTGGAACTCTAAATCCCACGTCGTTTGTAGTAGCTCTTTGAAACTTGACCAAATAAAGTAGTTCTCAGTTGTGTCTCTATGGTTTGTTTCCTCTTCAAGTAGCCCTAAGCAATGACTGTGGAAAAGCACTTTCATTGAAAGGGGTTGCCAAGCTTCCAAAATTACGCGTTTCCGAAGTACCGGCAAATATTTTTTCACACAAAGTTGATGATACGTCTTGGTAATGACAAGTACACAAATCCCACTTGGCTCACCAAATTTTCTTCTTCTAGTTTGAAGCGTTCGTCTACAGTTGCAGTTTTTATTTTTAGGTTTCACTCTGTTCTCTCCTATATAGATAGATGAATTTGGAACCCTAAATCCAACATGGTGTGTAGTAGTTCTTGGAAACTTGACAAAATAAAGGAGTTCTCAGTTTTGTCTCTATGGTTTCTCTCTTCTTCAAGTAGCCTTAAGCACAGACTGTGGAAAAGCACTTTCATTGAGAGGGGTTGCCCAGCTTCAAAGAAATAACGAGTTTCCGAAATACCAGCAAATATTTTTCACCCAATCTTGATGATAGTTGGTGGTAATGATCAGTACATAAATCCCACTTGGCTCACCAAATTGTGTTCTTCTAGTTTTAAGCGTTCGTCTACATTAGGAATTTTTATATTTAGGTTTCACTCTGTTCTCTCCTATATAGATAGATGAATTTGGAACTCTAAATCCAAACATGGTTTGTAGTAGCTCTTTGAAACTTGGCAAAATAAAGCAGTTCTCAGTTTTGTCTCTATGGTTTGTTTCCGCTTCATGTAGCCCTAGGCACAGACTGTGGAAAAGCACTTTCATTGAGAGGGGTTGTCAGGCTTCTAAGAAATAACGAGTTTCCGAAATACCAGCAAATATTTTTTCACCCAGTCTTAATGATACTTGGTGGTAATGATCAGTACACAAAAACCCACTTGGCTCACCAAATTGTGTTCTTCTAGGTTGAAGCGTTCGTTTACAGTAGCAGTTTATATTTTTAGGTTTCCTTCTGTTCTCTCCTATATAGATAGATGAATTTGAACTCTAAATTCAACATGGTTTGTATTAGCTCTTTGAAACTTGACAATAAAAAGTAGTTCTCAGTTTTGTCTCTATGATTTGTTTCGTCTTCAGTAGCACTACGCAGAGACTGTGGAAAAGCACTTTCATTGAAAGGGGATGCCAAGCTTCCAAGAAATTACGAGTTTCCGAAATACCAGCAAATATTTTTTCTACCAATCTTGATGATACTTGGTCGTAATGATCAGTACACAAATCCCACTTGGCTCACCAAATTTTGTTCTTCTAGGTTGAATCGTTCGTCTACAGTAGTCGTTTTTATATTTAGGTTTCACTCTGTTCTCTCCTATATAGATAGATGAATTTGGAACTCTAAATCCAACATGGTTTGTATTCGCTCTTTGAAACTTGACAGAAAAAAAGTAGTTCTCAGTTTTGTCTCTATGGTTTGTTTCCTCTTCAAGTAGCCCTAAGCAGAGACTGTGGAAAAGCACTTTCAGTGAAAGGGGTTGCCAAGCTTCCAAGAAATAACGAGTTTCCGAAATACCAGCAAATATTATTTCACCCAATCTTGATGATACTTGGTGGTAATGATCAGTGCACAAATCCCAGGTGACTCACCAAATTTTGTTCTTATAGGTTGAAGCTTTCGTTTACAGTAGCAGTTTATATTTTTATGTTTCCCTCTGTTCTCTCATATATAGATAGATGAATTTGGAACTCTAAATCCAACATTGTTTGTAGTCGCTCTTTGAAACTTGAAAAAAAGAGTAGTTCTCAGTTTTGTCTCTATGGTTAGTTTCCTCTTCAAGTATCCCTAAGCAGAGACTGTGGAAAAGCACTTTCATTGAAAGGGGTTGCCAAGCTTCCAAGAAATTACGAGTTTCCGAATACCAGCAAATATTTTTTCACCCCAATCTGGATGATAGCTGGTGGTAATGATCGGTACACAAATCCCACTTGGCTCACCACATTTTGTTCTTCTAGGTTGAAGCGTTCGTCTACAGTAGCAGTTTTTATGTTTAGGTTTCACTCTTTTCTCTCCTATGTAGATAGATGAATTTGGAACTCTAAATCCAACATGGTTTCTAGTAGCTTTTTGAATCTTTACAAAAAAAAAGTAGTTCTCAGTTTTGTCTCTATGATTTGATTCCTCTTCAAGTAGCCCTAAGTAGAGACTGTGGAAAAGCACTTTCATTGAAAGGGGTTCCCAAGCTTCTTAGAAAATAACGAGTTTCCGAAATACCAGCAAATATTTTTTCACCCAATCTTGATGATACGTGGTGGTAATGACAAGTACACAAATCCCACATGGCTCACAAAATTTTGTTCTTCTTGGTTGAAGCTCGTCTACAGTAGCAGTTTTTATATTTAGGTTTCACTCTGTTCTCTCCTATATAGATATAGCTGAATTTGGAACTCTAAATCCAACATGGTTTGTAGTATCTCTTTGAAACTTGAAAAAAAAAATGGTTCTCAGTTTTGTCTTTATGATTTGTTTCCTCTTCAAGTAGCGCTAAGCAGAGACTGTGTAAAAGCACTTTCATTGAAAGGAGTTGCCAAGCTTCCAAGAAATTACGAGTTTCCGAAATACCAGCAAATATTTTTTCACTCAATCTTGTTGATACGTGGTGGTAATGATCGGTACACAAATCCCACTTGGCTCACCAAATTTTGTTCTTCTAGGTTGAAGCGTTCATTTACTGTAGCAGTTTTTAGTTTTAGGTTTTCCTCTGTTCTCTCCTATATAGATAGATGAATTTGGAACTCTAAACCCAACATGGTTTGTAGTAGCTCTTTGAAACCTGACAAAATAAAGTAGTTGTCAGTTTTGTCTCTATGATTTATTTCCTCTTCAAGTAGCCCTAGGCACAGACTGTGGAAAAGCACTTTCATTGAGAGGGGTTGCCAAGCTTCTATGAAATAACGAGTTTCCGAAGTACCAGCAAATATTTTTTCACCCAATCTTGATGATACTTGGTGGTAATGATCAGTACAGAAATCCCACTTGGCTTACCAAATTTTGTTCTTCTAGGTTGAAGCGTTCATTTACACTTGCAGTCTTTATTTTTAGGTTTCACTCTGTTCTCTCCTATATAGATAGATAAATTTGGAACTCTAAATCCAACATGGTTTGTAGTAGCTCTTGGAAACTTGACAAAATAAAGGAGTTCTCAGTTTTGTCTCTATGGTTTCTCTCCTCTTCAAGTAGCCCTAGGCACATACTGTGGAAAAGCACTTTCATTGAGAGGGGTTGCCAAGCTTCTAAGAAATAACGAGTTTCCGAAATACCAGCAAATATTTTTTCACCCAATCTTGATGATAGTTGGTGGTAATGATCAGTACATAAATCCCACTTGGCTCACAAAATTGGGTTCTTCTAGGTTGAAGCGTTTATCTACAGTAGCAGTTTTTATATTTAGGTTTCCCTCTGTTCTCTCCTATATAGATAGATGAATTTGGAACTCTAAATCCAACATGGTTTGTAGTAGTTCTTTGAAACTTGCCAAAAAAATTAGTTCTCAGTTTTGTATCTATGGTTTGTTTTCTCTTCAAGTAGCCCTTACCAAAGACTGTGGAAAAGCACTTTCATTGCGAGGGGTTGCCAGGCTTCCAAGAAATTACGAGTTTCCGAAATACCAGCAAACATTTTTTCACCCAATCGTGATGATACGTGGTGGTAATGACAAGTACACAAATCCCACTTGGCTCACCCAATTTTGTTCATCTAAGTTGAAGCGTTCGTCTACAGTAGCAGTTTTTATATTTAAGTTTCAATCTGTTCTCTCCTATATAGATAGATGAATTTGGAACTCTAAATCCAACATGGTTTGTAGTACCACTTTGAAACTTGACAAACTGAAGGAGTTCTCAGTTTTGTCTCTATGGTTTGTTTCCTCTTCAAGTAGCCCTAGGGACAGACTGTGGAAAAGCACTTTCATGGACAGGGGTTGCCAAGCTTCTAAGAAATAACGAGTTTTCGAAATACCAGGAAATATTTTTTCACCCAATCTTGATGATACTTGGTGTTAATGATCAGTACATAAATCCCACTTGGCTCACCAAATTGTGTTCTTCTAGTTTTAAGCGTTTGTCTACAGTAGCAATTTTTATATTATGTTTCCCTCTGTTCTCTCCTATATAGATAGATGAATTTGGAACTCTAAATCCAACATGGTTTGTAGTAGCTCTTTGAAACTTGACCAAATAAAGTAGTTCTCAGTTTTGTCTCTATGGTTTGTTTCCTCTTCAATTATTCCTAGGCACAGACTGTGGAAAAGCACTTTCATTGAGAGGGGTTGCCAAGCTTCTAAGAAATAAAGAGTTTCCAAAATACCAGCAAATATTTTTTAAACCAATCTTGATGATACTTGGTGGGAATGATCAGTACACAGAAACCACTTGGCTCACCAAATTGTCTTCTTCTCGGTTGAAGCGTTCGTCTACAGTAGCAGAATTTATATGTACGTTTCACTCTGTTCTCTCTTATATAGATAGATGAATTTGCAACTCTAAATCCAACGTCGTTTGTAGTAGCTCTTTGAAACTTGACAAAATAAAGTAGTTCTCAGTTTTGTCTCTATGGTTTGTTTCCTTTTCAAGTAGCCCTAATCACAGACTGTGGAAAAGCTCTTTCATTGAAAGGGGATGCCAAGCTTCCAAGAGATTACGAGTTTCCGAAATACCAGCAAATATTTTTTCACCCAATCTTAATGATTCGTGGTGGTAATGATCAGTAAACAAATCCCACTTGGCTCAAAAAATTGTGTTCATCTAGGTTGAAGCGTTCGTCTAGAGAAGCAGATTTTATATGTAGGTTTCACTCTGTTCTCTCTTATATAGATACATAAATTTGGAACTCTAAATAAATCATGGTTTGTAGTAGCTCTTTGAAACATGACAAAATACAGTAGTTCTCAGTTTTGTCTCTATGGTTTGTTTCCTCTTCAAGTAGCCCTAGGCACAGACTGTGGAAAAGCACTTTCATTGAAAGGGGTTGCCAAGCTTCCAAAAAATAAGGAGTTTCTGAAATACCAGCAAATATTTTTTCACCCAATCTTGATGATACGTGGTGGTAATGACAAGTACACAAATCCCACTTGGCTCACCAAATTTTGTTCTTCTGGGTTGAACTGTTCGTTTACAGCAGCAGTTTTTAATTTTAGGATTCACATTGTTCTCTCCTATATAGATAGATGAATTTGGAACTCTAAATCCAACATGGTTTGTAGTCACTATTTGAAACTTGATAAAATAAAGTAGGTCTCAGTTTTGTCTCTATGGTTTGTTTCCTCTTCAAGTAGCCCTAGGCACAGACTGTGGAAAAGCACTTTCATTGAGAGGGGTTGCCAAGGTTCTAAGAAATAACGAGTTTCCGAAATACCAGCAAATAGTTTTTCAAACAATCTTGATTATACTTGGTGGTAATGATCAGTACATGAATCCCACTTGGCTCACCAAATTGTGTTCGTCTAGTTTTAAGCGTTCGTCTACAGTAGCAATTTTTATATTATGTTTCCCTCTGTTCTCTCCTATATAGATAGATGAATTTGGAACTCTAAATCCAACATGGTTTGTAGTAGCTCTTTGAAACTTGACAAAATAAAGTAGTTCTCAGTTTTGTCTCTATGGTTTGTTTCTCTTCAAGTAGCCCTAGGCACAGACTGTGGAAAAGCACTTTCATTGAGAGGGGTTGCCAAGCCTCTAAGAAATAAGGAGTTTTCGAAATACCAGCAAATATTTTTTCACCCAATCTTGATGATACTTGGTGGTAATGATCGGTACAGAAATCCCACTAGACTCACCAAATTTTGTTCTTCTAGTTTGAAGCGTTTGTTTAAAGTAGCAGTTTATATTTTTATTTTTCCCTCTGTTCTCTCCTATATAGATAGCTGAATTTGGAACTCTAAATCCAACATAGTTTGTACTAGCTCTTTGAAACTTGACAAAAAAAAAGTAGTTCTCAGTTTTGTCTCTGTGGTTTGTTTTTTCTTCAAGTAGCCCTAAGCAGAGACTGTGGAAAAGCACTTTCATTAAAAGGGGTTGCCAAGCTTCCAAGAAATTATGAGTTTCCGAAATACCAGCAAATATTTTTTCACCCGATCTTGATGATACGTGGTGGTAATGACAAGTACACAAATCCCACTTGGCTCACCAAATTTTGTTCTTCTAGGTTGAAGCGTTCGTTTACAGTATCAGTTTATATTTTTAGGTTTCCCTCTGTTCTCTCCTATATGGATAGATGAATTTGGAACTCTAAATCCAACATGGTTTGTAGTAGCCCTTTGAAACTTGAAAAAATAAAGGAGTTCTCAGTATTGTCTCTATGATTTGGTTCGTCTTCAAGTAGCCCAAAGGAGAGACTGTGGAAAAGCACTTTCATTGAAAGGGGATGCCAAGCTTCCAAGAGATTACGAGTTTCCGAAATACCAGCAAATATTTTTTCACCCAATCATGATGATACGTAGGGGTAATGATCAGTAAACAAATCCCACTTTGCTCACCAAA
Organism: Callospermophilus lateralis; assembly: GCF_048772815.1. Classification (NCBI taxonomy): domain Eukaryota; kingdom Metazoa; phylum Chordata; class Mammalia; order Rodentia; family Sciuridae; genus Callospermophilus; species Callospermophilus lateralis. The sequence continues at coordinate 221,681 of NW_027512696.1, forward strand.
TTGTGTTCTTCTAGGTTGAAGCGTTCGTCTACAGTAGCAGTTTTTATATGTAGGTTTCACTCTGTTCTCTCTTATATAGATAGATCAATTTGGAACTCTAAATCCAACATGGTTTGTAGTAGCTCTTTGAAACTTGACAAAATAAAGTAGTTCTCAGTTTTGTCTCTATGGTTAGTT
>NW_027512696.1:222057-268789 GCF_048772815.1 Callospermophilus lateralis
CTCTGCTTAAGTCTACATCAAGAGGAAACAAACCTTAGGGATAGAACGTAGAACTACTTTATTGTGTCATGTTTCAAGTAGCTAGCACAAACCGTGTTTGATTTAAAGTTCTAACTGCATCTGTCAATATAGGAGAAAACAGAGTGAAACCTAAAAATTCAAAGTGTTCCTGCAAACGAATGCCTCAACCAAGAAGAACAAAACTTGGGCATCCAAGTGGGAATGGTGTACTGATCATTACTTGAATGTATCATGAAGATTGGATGAAAAAATATATGTTGAGATTTCAGGAGACTCTAGTTTTTTGAAAGTTTGGCAACCCCTTTCAATATAAGTGTTATTCGCCAGTCCCTGCTTTAGGCTACATCAAGAGGAAACAAACCTTAGAGATAGACCGAAGAACTACTTTATTGTGTCAAGTTTCAAGAAGCTAGCCGAAACCGTGAATGATTTAGAGTTTGAACTACATTTGTCAATATAGGAGAAAACAGAGTGAAACCTAAAAATTCAAACTGTTCCTACAAACGAATGCTTCAACGTAGGAGAATGAAAATTGAGCATCCACGTGGGATTGGTGTACTGATCATTACTTGAAAGTATCATGAAGATTGGATGAAAAAATATATGTTGAGATTTCAGAAGACTCTAGTTTTTGGAAGATTGTCAACCCCTTTCAATAAAGTGGTATTCGCCAGTCCCTGCATTAGGCTACATCAAGAGGAAACAAATCTTAGTGATAGAACGTAGAACTACAGTATTTTGTCAAGTTTCAAAAAGCTAGCACAAACCGTGTTTGATTTAGAGTTCGAACTGCATGTGTCAATATAGGACAAAACAGAGTGAAACATAAAAATTCAAACTGTTACTGCAAAGGAATGCTTCAACCTAAAAGAACGAAACTTGGGCATCCAAGTTTGATTGGTGCACTGCTCATTACTTGAAAGTATCATGAAGGTCGGAAGAAAAAATATATGATGAGATTTCAGGAGACTGTAGTTTTTTGGCAGCCTAACAACGCCTTTCATTGAATGTGTTATTCCCCAGTCTCTGCTTAAGGCTACATCAAGAGGAAACAAACCTTAGGGATAGAACTTAGAACTACTTTATTGTGTCATGTTTCAAGTAGCTAGCACAAACCGTGTTTGATTTAAAGTTCTAACTGCATCTGTCAATATAGGAGAAAACAGAGTGAAACCTAAAAATTCAAACTGTTCCTGCAAACGAATGCTTCAACCTAGAAGAACAAAACTTGGGCATCCAAGTGGGATTGGTGTACTGATCATTACTTGAAAGTATCATGAAGATTGGATGAAAAAATATATGTTGAGATTTCAGAAGACTCTAGTTTTTGGAAGTTTGGCAACCCCTTTCAATAAAAGTGTTATTCGCCAGTCCCTGCATTAGGCTACATCAAGAGGAAACAAACCTTAGAGATAGAACGTAGAACTACAGTATTTTGTCAAGTTTCAAGAAGCTATCACAAACCGTGTTTGATTTAGAGTTCAAACTGCATCTCAAAATATAGGACAAAACAGAGTGAAACCTAAAAATTCAAACTGTTACTGCAAACGAATGATTCAACCTAGGAGAACGAAACTTGGGCATCCAAGTTTGATTGGTGCACTGCTCATTACTTGAAAGTATCATGAAGGTCGGAAGAAAAAATATATGATGAGATTTCAGGAGACTGTAGTTTTTTGGCAGCCTAACAACGCCTTTCATTGAATGTGTTATTCGCCAGTCTCTGCTAAAGGCTACATCAAGAGGAAACAAACCTTAGGGATACAAGGTAGAACTACTTTATTGTGTCATGTTTCAAGTAGCTAGCACAAACCGTGTTTGATTTAAAGTTCTAACTGCATCTGTCAATATAGGAGAAAACAGAGTGAAACCTAAAAATTCAAAATGTTCCTGCAAATGAATGCTTCAACCTAGAAGAACAAAACTTGGGTATCCAAGTGGGAATGGTGTACTGATCATTACTTGAATGTATCATAAAGATTGGATGAAAAAATATATGTTGAGATTTCAGGAGACTCTAGTTTTTTGAAAGTTTGGCAACCCCTTTGAATATAAGTGTTATTCGCCAGTCCCTGCTTTAGGCTACATCAAGAGGAAACAAACCTTAGAGATAGAACGTAGAACTAATTTATTGTGTCAAGTTTCAAGAAGCTAGCACAAACCGTGTTTGACTTAGAGTTCTAGCTGCATCTGTCAATATAGGAGAAAACAGAGTGAAACCTAGAAATTCAAACTGTTACTGCAAACGAATGCATTAACCTAGGAGAACGAAACTTGGGCATCCAAGTTTGATTGGTGTACTGCTCATTACTTGAAAGTATCATTAAGGTCGGGAAAAAAAAAATATGTGTTGAGATTTCAGGAGACTCTAGTTCTTTGGCAGCCTAACAACGCCTTTCATTGAAAGTGTTATTCGCCAGTCTGTGCTGAAGGCTACATCAAGAGGAAACAAACCTTAGGGATAGAATGTAGAACTACTTTATTGTGTCAAGTTTCAAGAAGCTAGCCCAAACCGTGAATGATTTAGAGTTTGAACTACATTTGTCAATATAGGAGAAAACAGAGTGAAACCTAAAAATTCAAACTGTTCCTGCAAACGAATGCTTCAACCTAGAAGAACAAAACTTGGGCATCCAAGTGGGATTGGTGTACTGATCATTACTTGAAAGTATCATGAAGATTGGATGAAAAAATATATGTTGAGATTTCAGGAGACTCTAGTTTTTTGAAAGTTTGGCAACCCCTTTCAATATAAGTGTTATTCGCCAGTCCCTGCATTAGGCTACATCAAGAGGAAACAAACCTTAGAGATAGAACGTAGAACTACTTTATTGTGTCAAGTTTCAAGAAGCTAGAACAAACCGTGTTTGATTTTGAGTTCTAGCTACATCTGTCAATATAGGAGAAAACAGAGTGAAACCTAGAAATTCAAACTGTTACTGCAAACGAATGCATCAACCTAGGAGAACGAAACTTGGGCATCCAAGTTTGATTGGTGCACTGCTCATTACTTGAAAGTATCATGAAGGTCGGAAGAAAAAATATGTGTGAGATTTCAGGAGACTCTAGTTTTTTGGCAGCCTAACAACGCCTTTCATTGAAAGTGTTATTCGCCAGTCTGTGCTGAAGGCTACATCAAGAGGAAACAAACCTTAGGGATAGAATGTAGAACTACTTTATTGTGTCAAGTTTCAAGAAGCTAGCCCAAACCGTGAATGATTTAGAGTTTGAACTACATTTGTCAATATAGGAGAAAACAGAATGAAACCTAATAATTCAAACTGTTCCTGCAAACGAATGCTTCAACCTAGAAGAACAAAACTTGGGCATCCAAGTGGGATTGGTGTACTGATCATTACTTGAAAGTATCATGAAGATTGGATGAAAAAATATATGTTGAGATTTGAGAAGACTCTAGTTTTTGGAAGTTTGGCAACCCCTTTCAATAAAAGTGTTATTCGCCAGTCCCTGCATTAGACTACATCAAGAGGAAACAAACCTTAGAGTTAGAACGTAGAACTACAGTATTTTGTCAAGTATCAAGAAGCTACCACAAACCGTGTTTGATTTAGAGTTCAAACTGCATCTCTCAATATATTACAAAACAGAGTGAAACCTAAAAATTCAAACTGTTACTGCAAACGAATGATTCAACCTAGGAGAACAAAACTTGGGCATCCAAGTTTGATTGGTGCACTGCTCATTACTTGAAAGTATCATGAAGGTCGGAAGAAAAAATATATGATGAGATTTCAGGAGACTGTAGTTTTTTGGCAGCCTAACAACGCCTTTCATTGAATGTGTTATTCGCCAGTCTCTGCTTAAGGCTACATCAAGAGGAAACAAACCTTAGGGATAGAACGTAGAACTACTTTATTGTGTCATGTTTCAAGTAGCTAGCACAAACCGTGTTTGATTTAAAGTTCTAACTGCATCTGTCAATATAGGAGAAAACAGAGTGAAACCTAAAAATTCAAACTGTTCCTGCAAACGAATGCTTCAACCTAGAAGAACAAAACTTGGGCATCCAAGTGGGAATGGTGTACTGATCATTAATTGAATGTATCATGAAGATTGGATGAAAAAATATATGTTGAGATTTCAGGAGACTCTAGTTTTTTGAAAGTTTTGCAACCCCTTTCAATATAAGTGTTATTCGCCAGTCCCTGCTTTAGGCTACATCAAGAGGAAACAAACCTTCGAGATAGAACGTAGAACTACTTTATTGTGTCAAGTTTCAAGAAGCTAGAACAAACCGTGTTTGATTTTGAGTTCTAGCTACATCTGTCAATATAGGAGAAAACAGAGTGAAACCTAGAAATTCAAACTGTTACTGCAAACGAATGCATCAACCTAGGAGAACGAAACTTGGGCATCCAAGTTTGATTGGTGTACTGCTCATTACATGAAAGTATCATTAAGGTCGGAAAAAAAATATGTGTGAGATTTCAGGAGACTCTAGTTTTTTGGCAGCCTAACAACACCTTTCATTGAAAGTGTTATTCGCCAGTCTGTGCTGAAGGCTACATCAAGAGGAAATAAACCTTAGGGATAGAATGTAGAACTACTTTATTGTGTCAAGTTTCAAGAAGCTAGCCCAAACCGTGTATGATTTAGTGTTTGAACTACATTTGTCAATATAGGAGAAAACAGTGAAACCTAAAACTTCAAACTGTTCCTGCAAACGAATGCTTCAACCAAGAAGAACAAAACTTGGGCATCCAAGTGGGAATGGTGTACTGATCATTACTTGAATGTATCATGAAGATTGGATGAAAAAATATTTGTTGAGATTTCAGGAGACTCTAGTTTTTTGAAAGTTTGGCAACCCCTTTCAATATAAGTGTTATTCGCTAGTCCCTGCTTTAGGCTACATCAAGAGGAAACAAACCTTAGAGATAGAACATAGAACTACTTTATTGTGTCAAGTTTCAAGAAGCTAGCACAAACCGTGTTTGACTTAGAGTTCTAGCTGCATCTTTCAATATAGGAGAAAACAGAGTGAAACCTAGAAATTCAAACTGTTACTGCAAACGAATGCATCAACCTAGGAGAACGAAACTTGGGCATCCATGTTTGATTGGTGCACTGCTCATTACTCGAAAGTATCATGAAGGTCGGAAGAAAAAATATAATATGAGATTTCAGGAGACTGTAGTTTTTTGGCAGCCTAACAACGCCTTTCATTGAATGTGTTATTCGCCAGTCTCTGCTTAAGTCTACATCAAGAGGAAACAAACCTTAGGGATAGAACGTAGAACTACTTTATTGTGTCATGTTTCAAGTAGCTAGCACAAACCGTGTTTGATTTAAAGTTCTAACTGCATCTGTCAATATAGGACAAAACAGAGTGAAACCTAAAAATTCAAACTGTTCCTGCAAACGAATGCCTCAACTAAGAAGAACAAAACTTGGGCATCCAAGTGGGAATGGTGTACTGATCATTACTTGAATGTATCATGAGGATTGGATGAAAAAATATATGTTGAGATTTCAGGAGACTCTAGTTTTTTGAAAGTTTGGCAACCCCTTTCAATATAAGTGTTATTCGCCAGTCCCTGCTTTAGGCTACATCAAGAGGAAACACACCTTAGAGATAGAACGAAGAACTACTTTATTGTGTCAAGTTTCAAGAAGCTAGCCCAAACCGTGAATGATTTAGAGTTTGAACTACATTTGTCAATATAGGAGAAAACAGAGTGAAACCTAAAAATTCAGACTGTTCCTACAAACGAATGCTTCAACGTAGGAGAATGAAACTTGAGCATCCACGTGGGATTGGTGTACTGATCATTACTTGAAAGTATCATGAAGATTGGATGAAAAAATATATGTTGAGATTTCAGAAGACTCTAGTTTTTTTAAGATTGTCAACCCCTTTCAATAAAAGTGGTATTCGCCAGTCCCTGCATTAGGCTACATCAAGAGGAAACAAATCTTAGTGATAGAACTTAGAACTACAGTATTTTGTCAAGTTTCAAAAAGCTAGCACAAACCGTGTTTGATTTAGAGTTCGAACTGCATGTGTCAATATAGGACAAAACAGAGTGAAACCTAAAAATTCAAACTGTTACTGCAAAGGAATGCTTCAACCTAGGAGAACGAAACTTGGGCATCCAAGTTTGATTGGTGCACTGCTCATTACTTGAAAGTATCATGAAGGTCGGAAGAAAAAATATATGATGAGATTTCAGGAGACTGTAGTTTTTTGGCAGCCTAACAACGCCTTTCATTGAATGTGTTATTCGCCAGCCTCTGCTTAAGGCTACATCAAGAGGAAACAAACCTTAGGGATAGAACGTAGAACTACTTTATTGTGTCATGTTTCAAGTAGCTAGCACAAACCGTGTTTGATTTAAAGTTCTAACTGCATCTGTCAATATAGGAGAAAACAGAGTGAAACCTAAAAATTCAAACTGTTCCTGCAAAAGAATGCTTCAACGTAGGAGAATGAAACTTGAGCATCCAAGTGGGATTGTTGTACTGATCATTACTTGAAAGTATCATGAAGATTGGATGAAAAAATATATGTTGAGATTTCAGAAGACTCTAGTTTTTGGAAGTTTGGCAACCCCTTTCAATAAAAGTGTTATTCGCCAGTCCCTGCATTAGGCTACATCAAGAGGAAACAAACCTTAGAGATAGAACGAAGAACTACTTTATTGTGTCAAGTTTCAAATAGCTAGCACAAACCGTGTTTGATTTAGAGTTCTAGCTGCATCTGTCAATATAGGAGAAAACATAGTGAAACCTAGAAATTCAAACTGTTACTGCAAACGAATGCATCAACCTAGGAGAACGAAACTTGGGCATCCAAGTTTGATTGGTGTACTGCTCATTACTTGAAAGTATCATTAAGGTCAGAAAAAAAATATGTGTTGTGATTTCAGGAGACTCTAGTTTTTTGGCAGCCTAAGAACACGTTGCATTGAAAGTGTTATTCGCCAATCTGTGCTGAAGGCTACATCAAGAGGAAACAAACCTTGGGGATAGAATGTAGAATTATTTAATTGTGTCAAGTTTCAAGAAGCTAGCCCAAACCGTGTATGATTTAGAGTTTGAACTACATTTGTCAATATAGGTGAAAACTAAAAATTCAAACTGTTCCTGCAAACGAATGCTTCAACGTAGGATAATGAAACTTGAGCATCCAAGTGGGATTGGTGTACTGATCATTACTTGAAAGTATCATGAAGATTGGATGAAAAAATATATGTTGAGATTTCAGAAGACTCTAGTTTTTGGAAGTTTGGCAACCCCTTTCAATAAAAGTGTTATTCGCCAGTCCCTGCATTAGGCTACATCAAGATGAAACAAACCTTAGAGATAGAACGTAGAACTACAGTATTTTGTCAAGTTTCAAGAAGCTAGCACAAACCATGTTTGATTTAGAGTTCGAACTGCATCAGTCAATATAGGATAAAACAGAGTGAAACCTAAAAATTCAAACTGTTACTGCAAAGGAATGCTTGAACGTAGGAGAACGAAACTGGGCATCCAAGTTTGATTGGTGCACTGCTCATTACTTGAAAGTATCATGAAGGTCGGAAGAAAAAATATATGATGAGATTTCAGGAGACTGTAGTTTTTTGGCAGCCTAACAAGCCTTTCATTGAATGTGTTATTCGACAGTCTCTGTTTAAGGCTACATCAAGAGGAAACAAACCTTAGGGATAGAACGTAGAACTACTTTATTGTGTCATGTTTCAAGTAGCTAGCACAAACCGTGTTTGTTTTAAAGTTCTAACTGCATCTGTCAATATAGGAGAAAACAGAGTGAAACCTAAAAATTCAAACTGTTCCTGCAAACGAATGCTTCAACCTAGAAGAACAAAACTTGGGCATCCAAGTGGGAATGGTGTACTGATCATTACTTGAATGTATCATGAAGATTGGATGAAAAAATATATGTTGAGATTTCAGGAGACTCTAGTTTTTTGAAAGTTTGGCAACCCCTTTCAATATAAGTGTTATTCGCCAGTCCCTGCATTAGGCTACATCAAAAGGAAACAAACCTTAGAGATAGAACGTAGAACTACTTTATTGTGTCAAGTTTCAAGAAGCTAGCACAAACCGTGTTTGATTTTGAGTTCTAGCTACATCTGTCAATATAGGAGAAAACAGAGTGAAACCTAGAAATTCAAACTGTTACTGCAAACGAATGCATCAACCTAGGAGAACGAAACTTGGGCATCCAAGTTTGATTGGTGTACTGCTCATTACTTGAAAGTATCATTAAGGTCGGAAAAAAAATATTTGTGAGATTTCAGGAGACTCTAGTTTTTTTTCAGCCTAACAACACGTTTCATTGAAAGTGTTATTCGCCAATCTGTGCTGAAGGCTACATCAAGAGGAAATAAACCTTAGGGATAGAATGTAGAACTACGTTATTGTGTCAAGTTTCAAGAAGCTAGCCCAAACCGTGTATGATTTAGTGTTTGAACTACATTTGTCAATATAGGAGAAAACAGTGAAACATAAAATTCAAACTGTTCCCGCAAACGAATGCTTCAAAGTAGGAGAATGAAACATGAGCATCCAAGTGGGATTGGTGTACTGTTCATTACTTGAAAGTATCATGAATATTGGATGAAAAAATATATGTTGAGATTTCAGAAGACTCTAGTTTTTGGAAGTTTGGCAACCCCTTTCAATAAAGTGTTATTCGCCAGTCCCTGAATTAGGCTACAAAAAGAGGAAACAAACCTTAGAGATAGAACGTAAAACTACAGTATTTTTTCAAGTTTCAAGAAGCTAGCACAAACCGTGTTTGATTTAGAGTTCGAACTGCATCTGTCAATATAGGACAAAACAGAGTGAAACCTAAAAATTCAAACTGTTCCTGCAAACGAATGCTTCAACCTAGGAGAACGAAACTTGGGCATCCAAGTTTGATTGGTGCACTGCTCATTACTCGAAAGTATCATGAAGGTCGGAAGAAAAAATATATGATGAGATTTCAGGAGACTGTAGTTTTTTGGCAGCCTAACAACGCCTTTCATTGAATGTGGTATTCGCCAGTCTCTGCTTAAGGCTACATCAAGAGGAAACAAACCTTAGGGATAGAACGTAGAACTACTTTATTGTGTCATGTTTCAAGTAGTTAGCACAAACCGTGTTTGATTTAAAGTTCTAACTGCATCTGTGAATATAGGAGAAAACCGAGTGAAACCTAAAAATTCAAACTGTTCCTGCAAACGAATGCTTCAACCTAGAAGAACAAAACTTGGGCATCCAAGTGGAATGGTGTACTGATCATTACTTGAATGTATCATGAAGATTGGATGAAAAAATATATGTTGAGATTTCAGGAGACTCTAGTTTTTGAAAGTTTGGAAACCCCTTTCAATATAAGTGTTATTCGCCAGTCCCTGCTTTAGGCTACATCAAGAGGAAACAAACCTTAGAGATAGAACGAAGAACTACTTTATTGTGTCAAGTTTCAAGAAGCTAGCACAAACCGTGTTTGATTTAGAGTTCTACCTGCATCTGTCAATATAGGAGAAAACAGAGTGAAACCTAGAAATTCAAACTGTTACTGCAAACGAATGCATCAACCTAGGAGAACGAAACTTGGGCATCCAAGTTTGATTGGTGTACTGCTCATTACTTGAAAGTATCATTAAGGTCGGAAAAAAAATATGTGTTGGGATTTCAGGAGACTCTAGTTTTTTTTCAGCCTAACAACACGTTTCATTGAAAGTGTTATTCGCCAATCTGTGCTGAAGGCTACATCAAGAGGAAACAAACCTTGGGGATAGAATGTAGAATTATTTAATTGTGTCAAGTTTCAAGAAGCTAGCCCAAACCGTGTATGATTTAGAGTTTGAACTACATTTGTCAATATAGGTGAAAACTAAAAATTCAAACTGTTCCTGCAAACGAATGCTTCAACGTAGGAGAATGAAACTTGAGCATCCAAGTGGAATTGGTGTACTGATCATTACTTGAAAGTATCATTAAGGTCGGAAAAAAAATATGTGTTGAGATTTCAGGAGACTCTTGTTTTTTGGCAGCCTAACAACGCCTTTCATTGAAAGTGTTATTCGCCAGTCTGTGCTGAAGGCTACATCAAGAAAAAACAAACCTTAGGGATAGAATGTAGAATGACTTTATTGTGTCAAGTTTCAAGAAGCTAGCCCAAACCGTGTATGATTTAGAGTTTGAACTACATTTGTCAATATAGGAAAAAACAGAGTGAAACCTAAAAATTTAAACTGTTCCTGCAATGAATGCTTCAACGTAGGAGAATGAAACTTGAGCATCCAAGTGGGATTGGTGTACTGATCATTACTTTAAAGTATCATGAAGATTGGATGAAAAAATATATGATGAGATTTCTGAAGATTCTAGTTTTTGGAAGTTTGGCAACCCCTTTCAATAAAAGTGTTATTCGCCCGACCCTGCATTAGGCTACATCAAGAGGAAACAAACCTTAGAGATAGAACGTAGAACTACTTTATATTGTCAAGTTTCAAGAAGCTAGCACAAACCTTGTTTGATTTATAGTTCGAACTGCATCTGTCAATATAGGACAAAACAGAGTGAAACCTAAAAATTCAAACTGTTCCTGCAAACCAATGCTTCTACCTAGAAGAACAAAACTTGGGCATCCAAGTGAGAATGGTGTACTGATCATTACTTGAATGTATCATGAAGATTGGATGAAAAAATATATGTTGAGATTTCAGGAGACTCTAGTTTTTTGAAAGTTTGGCAACACCTTTCAATATAAGTGTTATTCGCCAGTCCCTGCTTTTGGCTACAACAAGAGGAAACAAACCTTAGAGATAGAACGTAGAACTACTTTAATGTGTCAAGTTTCAAGAAGCTAGCACAAACCGAGTTTGATTTAGAGTTCTAGCTGCATCTGTCAATATAGGAGAAAAGGGAGTGAAACCTAGAAATTCATACTGTTACTGAAAACGAATGCATCAACCTAGGAGAACGAAACTTGAGCATCCAAGTTTGATTGGTGTACTGCTCATTACTTTAAAGTATCATTAAGGACGGAAAAAAAAATATGTGTTGAGATTTCAGGAGACTCTAGTTTTTTGGCAGCCTAACAACGCCTTTCATTTTAACTGTTATTCGCCAGTCTGTGCTGAAGGCTACATCAAGAGGAAACAAACCTTAGGGATAGAATATAGAACGACTTTATTGTCTCAAGTTTAGAAGCTAGCCCAAACCGTGTATGATTTAGAGTTCGAACTACATTTGTCAATATAGGAGAAAACAGAGTGAAACCTAAAAATTCAAACTGTTCCTGCTAACGAATGCTTCAACGTAGGAGAATGAAACTTGAGCATCCAAGTGGGATTGGTGTACTGATCATTACTTGAAAGTATCATGAAGATTGGATGAAAAAATATATGTTGAGATTTCAGAAGACTCTAGTTTTTGGAAGTTTGGCAACCCCTTTCAATAAAAGTGTTATTCGCCAGTCCCTGCATTAGGCTACATCAAGAGGAAACAAACCTTAGAGATAGAACGTAGAACTACAGTATTTTGTCAAGTTTCAAGAAGCTAGCACAAACCGTGTTTGATTTAGAGTTCGAACTGCATCTGTCAATATAGGACAAAACAGAGTGAAACCTAAAAATTCAAACCATTACTGCAAACGAATGCTTCAACCTAGGAGAACGAAACTTGGGCATCCAAGTTTGATTGGTGCACTGCTCATTACTTGAAAGTATCATGAAGGTCGGAAGAAAAAATATATGATGAGTTTTCAGAAGACTGTAGTTTTTTGGCAGCCTATCAACGGCTTTCATTGAATGTGTTATTCGCCAGTCTCTGCTTAAGGCTACATTAAGAGGAAACAAACATTAGAGATAGAACGTAGAACTACTTTATTGTGTCATGTTTCAAGTAGCTAGCACAAACCGTGTTTGATTTAAAGTTCTAACTGCATCTGTCAATATAGGAGAAAACAGAGTGAAACCTAAAAATTCAAACTTTTCCTGCAAACGAATGCTGCAACCTAGAAGAATAAAACTTGGGCATCCAAGTGGGAATGGTGTACTGATCATTACTTGAATGTATCATGAAGATTGGATGAAAAAATATATGTTGAGATTTCAGGACACTCTAGTTTTTTGAAAGTTTGGCAACCCCTTTCAATATAAGTGTTATTCGCCAGTCCCTGCTTTTGGCTACAACAAGAGGAAACAAACCTTAGAGATAGAACGTAGAACTACTTTAATGTGTCAAGTTTCAAGAAGCTAGCACAAACCGTGTTTGATTTAGAGTTCTAGCTGCATCTGTCTATATAGGAGAAAACAGAGTGAAACCTAGAAATTCAAACTGTTACTGCAAACGAATGCATCAACCTTGGAGAAGGAAAATTGGGCATCCAAGTTTGATTGGTGTACTGCTCATTACTTGAAAGTTTCATTAAGGTCGGAAAAAAAATATGTGTTGAGATTTCAGGAGACTCTACTTTTTTGGCAGCCTAACAACGCCTTTCATTGAAAGTGTTATTCGCCAGTCTGTGCTAAAGGCTACATCAAGTGGAAACAAACCTTAGGGATAGAATGTAGAACCACTTTATTGTGTCAAGTTTCAAGAAGCTAGCCCAAATTGTGTATGATTTAGAGTTTGAACTACATTTGTCAATATAGGAGAAAACAGAGTGAAACCTAAAAATTCAAACTGTTCCTGCAAACGAATGCTTCAACGTAGGAGAATGAAACTTGAGCATCCAAGTGGGATTGGTGTACTGATCATTACTTGAAAGTATCATGAAGGTTGGATGAAAAAATATATGTTGAGATTTCAGATGACCCTTGTTTTTGGAAGTTTGGCAACTTCTTTCAATAAAAGTGTTATTCGCCAGTCCCTGCATTAGGCTACATCAAGAGGAAACATACCTTAGAGATAGAACGTAGAACTACAGTATTTTGTCAAGTTTCAAGAAGCTAGCACAAACCGTGGTTGATTTAGAGTTCGAACTGCATCTGTCAATATAGGACAAAACAAAGTGAAACCTAAAAATTCAAACTGTTCCTGCAAACGAATGCTTCAACCTAGGAGAACGAAACTTGGGCATCCAAGTTTGATTGGTGCACTGCTCATTACTTGAAAGTATCATGAAGGTCGGAAGACAAAATATATCATGAGATTTCAGGAGACTGTAGTTTTTTGGCAGCCTAACAACGCCTTTCATTGAATGTGTTATTCGCCAGTCTCTGCTTAAGGCTACATCAAGAGGAAACAAACCTTAGGGATAGAATGTAGAACTACTTTATTGTGTCATGTTTCAAGTTGCTAGCACAAACCGTGTTTGATTTAAAGTTCTAACTGCATCTGTCAATATAGGAGAAAACAGAGTGAAACCTAAAAATTCAAACTGTTCCTGCAAACGAATGCTTCAACCTAGAAGAACAAAACTTGGGCATCCAAGTGGGAATGGTGTACTGATCATTACTTGAATGTATCATGAAGATTGGATGAAAAAATTTATGTTGAAATATCAGGAGACTCTAGTTTTTTGAAGTTTGGCAACCCCTTTCAATATAAGTGTTATTCGCCAGTCCCTGCTTTAGGCTACATCAAGAGGAAACAAACCTTAGAGATAGAACGTAGAACTACTTTATTGTGTCAAGTTTCAAGAAGCTAGCACAAACCGTATTTGATTTAGAGTTCTAGCTGCATCTGTCAATATAGGAGAAAACAGAGTGAAACCTAGAAATTCAAACTGTTACTGCAAACGAATGCATCAACCTAGGAGAACGAAACTTGGGCATCCAGGTTTGATTGGTGTACCGCTCATTACTTGAAAGTATCATTAAGGTCGGAAAAAAAATATGTGTTGAGATTTCAGGAGACTCTTGTTTTTTGGCAGCCTAACAACGCCTTTCATTGAAAGTGTTATTTGCCAGTCTGTGCTGAAGGCTACATCAAGAAAAAACAAACCTTAGGGATAGAATGTAGAATGACTTTATTGTGTCAAGTTTCAAGAAGCTAGCCCAAACCGTGTATGATTTAGAGTTTGAACTACGTTTGTCAATATAGGAGAAAACAGAGTGAAACCTAAAAATTTAAATTGTTCCTGCAACGAATGCTTCAACGTAGGAGAATGAAACTTGAGCATCCAAGTGGGATTGGTGTACTGATCATTACTTTAAAGTATCATGAAGATTGGATGAAAAAATATATGATGAGATTTCTGAAGATTCTAATTTTTGGAAGTTTGGCAACTCCTTTCAATAAAAGTGTTATTCGCCCGTCCCTGCATTAGGCTACATCAAGAGGAAACAAACCTTAGAGATAGAACGTAGAACTACTTTATATTGTCAAGTTTCAAGAAGCTAGCACAAACCGTGTTTGATTTATAGTTCGAACTGCATCTGTCAATATAGGACAAAACAGAGTGAAACCTAAAAATTCAAACTGTTCCTGCAAACGAATGCTTCTACCTAGAAGAACAAAACTTGGGCATCCAAGTGGGAATGGTGTACTGATCATTACTTGAATGTATCATGAAGATTGGATGAAAAAATATATGTTGAGATTTCAGGAGACTCTAGTTTTTTGAAAGTTTGGCAACCCCTTTCAATATAAGTGTTATTCGCCAGTCCCTGCTTTTGGCTACATCAAGAGGAAACAAACCTTTGAGATATAACGTAGAACTACTTTATTGTGTCAAGTTTCAAGAAGCTAGCACAAACCGTGTTTGATTTAGAGTTCTAGCTGCATCTGTCAATATAGGAGAAAAGGGAGTGAAACCTAGAAATTCAAACTGTTACTGAAAACGAATGCATCAACCTAGGAGAACGAAACTTGGGCATCCAAGTTTGATTGGTGTACTGCTCATTACTTGAAAGTATCATTAAGGTCGGAAAAAAAAATATGTGTTGAGATTTCAGGAGACTCTAGTTTTTTGGCAGCCTAACAACGCCTTTCATTTTAACTGTTATTCGCCAGTCTGTGCTGAAGGCTATATCAAGAGGAAACAAACCTTAGGGATAGAATGTAGAACGACTTTATTGTGTCAAGTTTAGAAGCTAGCCCAAACCGTGTATGATTTAGAGTTTGAACTACATTTGTCAATATAGGAGAAAACAGAGTGAAACCTAAAAATTCAAACTGTTCCTGCAAACGAATGCTTCAACGTAGGAGAATGAAACTTGAGCATCCAAGTGGGATTGTTGTACTGATCATTACTTGAAAGTATCATGAAGATTGGATGAAAAAATATATGTTGAGATTTCAGAAGACTCTAGTTTTTGGAAGTTTGGCAACCCCTTTCAATAAAATTGTTATTCGCCAGTCCCTGCATTAGGCTACATCAAGAGGAAACAAACCTTAGAGATAGAACGTAGAACTACAGTATTTTGTCAAGTTTCAAGAAGCTAGCACAAACCGTGTTTGATTTAGAGTTCGAACTGCATCTGTCAATATAGGACAAAACAGAGTGAAACCTAAAAATTCAAACCATTACTGCAAACGAATGCTTCAACCTAGGAGAACGAAACTTGGGCATCCAAGTTTGATTGGTGCACTGCTCATTACCTGAAAGTATAATGAAGGTCTGAAGAAAAAATATATGATGAGATTTCAGAAGACTGTAGTTTTTTGGCAGCCTAACAACGGCTTTCATTGAATGTGTTATTCGCCAGTCTCTGCTTAAGGCTACATTAAGAGGAAACAAACATTAGGGATAGAACGTAGAACTACTTTATTGTGTCATGTTTCAAGTAGCTAGCACAAACCGTGTTTGATTTAAAGTTCTAACTGCATCTGTCAATATAGGAGAAAACAGAGTGAAACCTAAAAATTCAAACTCTTCCTGCAAACGAATGCTTCAACCTAGAAGAATAAAACTTGGGCATCCAAGTGGGAATGGTGTACTGATAATTACTTGAATGTATCATGAAGATTGGATGAAAAAATATATGTTGAGATTTCAGGACACTCTAGTTTTTTGAAAGTTTGGCAACCCCTTTCAATATAAGTGTTATTCGCCAGTCCCTGCATTAGGCTACATCAAGAGGAAACAAACCTTAGAGATAGAACGTAGAACTACTTTATTGTGTCAAGTTTCAAGAAGCTAGCACAAACCGTGTTTGATTTAGAGTTCTAGCTGCATCTGTCTGTATAGGAGAAAACAGAGTGAAACCTAGAAATTCAAACTGTTACTGCAAACGAATGCATCAACCTAGGAGAACGAAACTTGGGCATCCAAATTTGATTGGTGTACTGCTCATTAGTTGAAAGTATCATTAAGGTCGGAAAAAAAATATGTGTTGTGATTTCAGGAGACTCTAGTTTTTCGGCAGCCTAACAACGCCTTTCATTGAAAGTGTTATTCGCCAGTCTGTGCTGAAGGCTACATCAAGAGGAAACAAACCTTAGGGATAGAATGTAGAACTACTTTATTGTGTCAAGTTTCAAGAAGCTAGCCCAAACCGTGTATGATTTAGAGTTTGAACTACATTTGTCAATATAGGAGAAAACAGAGTGAAACCTAAAAATTCAAACTGTTCCTGCAAACGAATGCTTCAACGTAGGAGAATGAAAATTGAGCATCCAAGTGGGATTGGTGTACTGATCATTACTTGAAAGTATCATGAAGATTGGATGAAAATATATATGATGAGATTTCAGAAGATTCTAGTTTTTGGAAGTTTGGCAACCCCTTTCAATAAAAGTGTTATTCGCCAGTCCCTGCATTAGGCTACATCAAGAGGAAACAAACCTTAGAGATAGAACGTAGAAAGACTGTATATTGTCAAGTTTCAATAAGCTAGTACAAACCGTTTTTGATTTATAGTTCGAACTGCATCTGTCAATATAGGACAAAACAGAGTGAAACCTAAAAATTCAAACTGTTCCTGCAAACGAATGCTTCTACCTAGAAGAACAAAACGTGGGCATCCAAGTGGGAATGGTGTACTGATCATTACTTGAATGTATCATGAAGATTGGATGAAAAAATATATGTTGAGATTTCAGGAGACTCTAGTTTTTTGAAAGTTTGGCAACCCCTTTCAATATAAGTGTTATTCGCCAGTCCCTGCTTTTGGCTACATCAAGAGGAAACAAACCTTAGAGATAGAACGTAGAACTACTTTATTGTGTCAAGTTTCAAGAAGCTAGCAGAAACCGTGTTTGATTTAGAGTTCTAGCTGCATCTGTCAATATAGGAGAAAAGGGAGTGAAACCTAGAAATTCAAACTGTTACTGAAAACGAATGCATCAACCTAGGAGAACGAAACTTGGGCATCCAAGTTTGATTGGTGTACTGCTCATTACTTGAAAGTATCATTAAGGTCGGAAAAAAAAATAAGTGTTGAGATTTCAGGAGACTCTAGTTTTTTGGCAGCCTAACAACGCCTTTCATTTTAACTGTTATTCGCCAGTCTGTGCTGAAGGCTACATCAAGAGGAAACAAACCTTAGGGATAGAATGTAGAACGACTTTATTGTGTCAAGTTTAGAAGCTAGCCCAAACCGTGTATGATTTAGAGTTTGAACTACATTTGTCAATATAGGAGGAAACAGAGTGAAAGCTAAAAATTCAAACTGTTCCTGCAAACGAATGCTTCAACGTAGGAGAATGAAACTTGAGCATCCAAGTGGGATTGGTGTACTGATCATTACTTGAAAGTATCATGAAGATTGGATGAAAAAATATATGTTGAGATTTCAGAAGACTCTAGTTTTTGGAAGTTTGGCAACCCATTTAAATAAAAGTGTTATTCGTCAGTCCCTGCATTAGGCTACATCAAGAGGAAACAAACCTTAGAGATAGAACGTAGAACTACAGTATTTTGTCAAGTTTCAAGAAGCTAGCACAAACCGTGTTTGATTTAGAGTTCGAACTGCATCTGTCAATATAGGACAAAACAGAGTGAAACCTAAAAATTCAAACTGTTCCTGCAAACGAATGCTTCAACCTAGGAGAACGAAACTTGGGCCTCCAAGTTTGATTGGTGCACTGCTCATTACTTGAAAGGATTATGAAGGTCGGAAGAAAAAATATATGATGAGATTTCAGGAGACTGTAGTTTTTTGGCAGCCTAACAACGCCTTTCATTGAATGTGTTATTCGCCAGTCACTGCTTAAGGCTACATCAAGAGGAAACAAACCTTAGGGATAGAACGAAGAACTACTTTATTGTGTCATGTTTCAAGTAGCTATCACAAACCGTGTTTGATTTAAAGTTCTAACTGCATCTGTCAATATAGGAGAAAACAGAGTGAAACCTAAAAATTCAAACTGTTCCTGCAAACGAATGCTTCAACCTAGAAGAACAAAACTTGGGCATCCAAGTGGGAATGGTGTACTGATCATTACTTGAATGTATCATGAAGATTGGATGAAAAAATATATGTTGAGATTTCAGGACACTCTAGTTTTTTGAAAGTTTGGCAACCCCTTTCAATAAAAGTGTTATTCGCCAGTCCCTGCATTAGGCTACATCAAGAGGAAACAAACCTTAGAGATAGAACGTAGAACTACAGTATTTTTTCAAGTTTCAAGAAGCTAGCACAAACCGTGTTTGATTTAGAGTTCGAACTGCATCTGTCAATATAGGACAAAACAGAGTGAAACCTAAAAATTCAAACTGTTCCTGCAAATGAATTCTTCAACCTAGGAGAATGAAACTTGGGCATCCAAGTTTGATTGGGGCACTGCTCATTACTTGAAAGTATCATGAAGGTCGGAAGAAAAAATATATGATGAGATTTCAGGAGACTGTAGTTTTTGGCAGCCTAACAACGCCTTTCATTGAATGTGTTATTCGCCACTCTCTGCTTAAGGCTACATCAAGAGGAACAAACCTTATGTATAGAACGTAGAACTACTTTATTGTGTCATGTTTCAAGTAGCTAGCACAAACCGTGTTTGATTGAAAGTTCTAAGTGCATCTGTCAATATAGGAGAAAACAGAGTGAAACCTAAAAATTCAAACTGTTCCTGCAAACGAATGCTTCAACCTAGAAGAACAAAACTTGGGCATCCAAGTGGGAATGGTGTACTGATCATTACTTGAATGTATCATGAAGATTGGATGAAAAAATATATGTTGAGATTTCAGGAGACTCTAGTTTTTGGAAAGTTTGGCAACCCCTTTCAATATAAGTGTTAATCGCCAGTCCCTGCTTTAGGCTACATCAAGAGGAAACAAACCTTAGAGATAGAACGTAGAACTACTTTATTGTGTCAACTTTCAAGAAGCCAGCACAAACCGTGTTTTATTTAGAGTTCCAGCTGCATCTGTCAATATAGGAGAAAACAGAGTGAAACCTAGAAATTCAAACTGTTACTGCAAACGAATGCATCAATCTAGGAGAACGAAACGTGGGCATCCAAGTTTGATTGGTGTACTGCTCATTACTTGAAAGTATCATTAAGGTCGGAAAAAAAATATGTGTTGAGATTTCAGGAGACTCTAGTTTTTTGGCAGCCTAACAACGCCTTTCATTGAAAGTGTTATTCGCCAGTCTGTGCTGAAGGCTACATCAAGAGGAAACAAACCTTAGGGATAGAATGTAGAACTACTTTATTGTGTCAAGTTTCAAGAAGCTAGCCCAAACCGTGTATGATTTAGAGTTTGAACTACATTTGTCAATATAGGAGAAAACAGAGTGAACCTAAAAATTCAAACTGTGCCTGCAAACGAATGCTTCAACGTAGGAGAATGAAACTTGAGCATCCAAGTGGGATTGGTGTACTGATCATTACTTGAAAGTATCATGAAGATTGGATGAAAAAATATATGTTGAGATTTCAGAAGACTTTAGTTTTTGGAAGTTTGGCAACCCCTTTCAATAAAAGTGTTATTTGCCAGTCCCTGCATTAAGCTACATCAAGAGGAAACAAACCTTAGAGATAGAATGTAGAACTACAGTATTTTGTCAATTTTCAAGAAGCTAGCACAAACCCTGTTTGATTTAGAGTTCGAACTGCATCTGTCAATATAGGACAAAACAGAGTGAAACCTAAAAATTCAAACTGTTCCTGCAAACGATTGCTTCAACCTAGGAGAAGAAAACATGGGCATCCATGTTTGATTGGTGCACTGCTCATTATTTGAAAGTATCATGAAGGTCGGAAGAAAAAATATATGATGAGATTTCAGGAGACTGTAGTTTTTTGGCAGCCTAACAACGCCTTTCATTGAATGTGTTATTCGCCAGTCTCTGCTTAAGGCTACATCAAGAGGAAACAAACCTTAGGGATAGAATGTAGAACTACTTTATTGTGCCATGTTTCAAGTAGCTAGCACAAACCGTGTTTGATTTAAAGTTCTAACTGCATCTGTCCATATAGGAGAAAACAGACTGAAACCTAAAAATTCAAACTGTTCCTGCAAACGAATGCTTCAACCTAGAAGAACAAAACTTGGGCATCCAAGTGGGAATGGTGTACTGATCATTACTTGAATGTATCATGAAGATTGGATGAAAAAATATATGTTGAGATATCAGAAGACTCTAGTTTTTGGAAGTTTGGGAACCCCTTTCAATAAAAGTGTTATTCGGCAGTCCCTGCATTAGGCTACATCAAGAGGAAACAAACCTTAGAGATAGAACGTAGAACTACAGTATTTTGTCAAGTTTCAAGAAGCTAGCACAAACCGTGTTTGATTTAGAGTTCCAGCTGCATCTGTCAATATAGGAGAAAACAGAGTGAAACCTAGAAATTCAAACTGTTACTGCAAACGAATGCATCAACCTAGGAGAACGAAACTTGGGCATCCAAGTTTGATTGGTGTACTGCTCATTACTTGAAAGTATCATTAAGGTCGGAAAAAAAATATGTTTTGAGATTTTAGGAGACTCTAGTTTTTTGGCAGCCTAACAACGCCTTTCATTGAATGTGTTATTCGCCAGTCTCTGCTTAAGGCTACATCAAGAGGAAACAAACCTTAGGGATAGAATGTAGAACTACTTTATTGTGCCAAGTTTCAAGTAGCTAGCACAAACCGTGTTTGATTTAAAGTTCTAACTGCATCTGTCAATATAGGAGAAAACAGAGTGAAACCTAAAAATTCAAACTGTTACTGCAAACGAATGCTTCAAACTAGAAGAACAAAACTTGGGCATCCAAGTGGGAATGGTGTACTGATCATTACTTGAATGTATCATGAAGATTGGATGAAAAAATATATGTTGAGATATCAGAAGACTCTAGTTTTTAAAAGTTTGGCAACCCCTTTCAATAAAAGTGTTATTCGGCAGTCCCTGCATTAGGCTACATCAAGAGGAAACAAACCTTAGAGATAGAACGTAGAACTACAGTATTTTGTCAAGTTTCAAGAAGCTAGCACAAACCGTGTTTGATTTAGAGTTCCAGCTGCATCTGTCAATATAGGAGAAAACAGAGTGAAACCTAGAAATTCAAACTGTTACTGCAAACGAATGCATCAACCTAGGAGAACGAAACTTGGGCATCCAAGTTTGATTGGTGTACTGCTCATTACTTGAAAGTATCATTAAGGTCGGAAAAAAAATATGTTTTGAGATTTTAGGAGACTCTAGTTTTTTGGCAGCCTAACAACTAGTTCATTGAAAGTGTTATTCGCCAGTCTGTGCTGAAGGCTACATCAAGAGGAAACAAACCTTAGGTATAGAATGTAGAACTACTTTATTGTGTCAAGTTTCAAGAAGCTAGCCCAAACCGTGTATGAATTAGAGTTTGAACTACATTTGTCAATATAGGAGAAAACAGAGTGAAACCTAAAAATTCAAACTGTTTTTGCAAACGAATGCTTCAACGTAGGAGAATGAAACTTGAGCATCCAAGTGGGATTGGTGTACTGATCATTACTTGAAAGTGTCATGAAGATTGGATGAAAAAATATATGTTGAGATTTCAGAAGACTCTAGTTTTTGGAAGTTTGGCAACCCCTTTCAATAAAAGTGTTATTCGCCAGTCCCTGCATTAGGCTACATCAAGAGGAAACAAACCTTAGAGATAGGACATAGAACTACAGTATTTTGTCAAGTTTCAAGAAGCTAGCACAAACCGTGTTTGATTTAGAGTTCGAACTGCATCTGTCAATATAGGACAAAACAGAGTGAAAATTAAAATTCAAACTGTTCCTGCAAACGAATGCTTCAACCTAGGAGAACGAAACTTGGGCATCCAAATTTGATTGGTGCACTGCTCATTACTTGAAAGTATCATTAAGGTCGGAAGAAAAAATATATGATGAGATTTCAGGAGACTCTAGTTTTTGGCAGCCTAACAACGCCTTTCATTGAAAGTGTTATTCGCCAGTCTGTGCTGAAGGCTACATCAAGAAAAAACAAACCTTAGTAATAGAATGTAGAACTACTTTATTGTGTCAAGTTTCAAGAAGCTAGGCCAAACCGTGTATGATTTAGAGTTGAACTACATTTGTCAATATAGGAGAAAACAGAGTGAAACCTAAAAATTCAAACTGTTCCTGCAAACGAATTCTTCAACGTAGGAGAATGAAACTTGAGCATCCAAGTGGGATTGGTGTACTGATCATTACTTGAAAGTGTCATGAAGATTGGATGAAAAAATACATGTTGAGATTTCAGAAGACTCTAGTTTTTGGAAGTTTGGCAACCCCTTTCAATGAAAGTGTTATTCGCCAGTCTCTGCTTAAGGCTACATCAAGAGGAAACAAACCTTAGGGATAGAACGTAGAACTACTTTATTGTGTCATGTTTCAATTAGCTAGCACAAACCGTGTTTGATTTAAAGTTCTAGCTGCATCTGTCAATATAGGACAAAACAGAGTGAAACCTAAAAATTCAAACTGTTCCTGCAAACGAATGCTTCAACCTAGGAGAACGAAACTTGGGCATCCAAGTTTGATTGGTGCACTGCTCATTACTTGAAAGTATCATGAAGGTCGGAAGAAAAAATATATGATGAGATTTCAGGAGACTGTAGTTTTTTGGCAGCCTAACAACGCCTTTCATTGAATGTGTTATTCTCCAGTCTCTGCTTAAGGCTACATCAAGAGGAAACAAACCTTAGGGATAGAACGTAGAACTACTTTATTGTGTCATGTTTCAAGTAGCTAGCACAAACCGTGTTTGATTTAAAGTTCTAACTGCATCTGTCAATATAGGAGAAAACAGAGTGAAACCTAAAAATTCAAACTGTTCCTGCAAACGAATGCTCCAACCTAGAAGAACAAAACTTGGGCATCCAAGTGGGAATGGTGTACTGATCATTACTTGAATGTATCATGAAGATTGGATGAAAAAATATATGTTGAGATTTCAGAAGACTCTAGTTTTTTGAAAGTTTGGCAACCCCTTTCAATATAAGTGTTATTCGCCAGTCCCTGCATTAGGCTACATCAAGAGGAAACAAACCTTAGAGATAGAAGGTAGAACTACTTTATTGTGTCAAGTTTCAAGAAGCTAGCACAAACCGAATTTGATTTAGAGTTCTAGCTGCATCTGTCATTATAGTAGAAAACAGAGTGAAACCTAGAAATTCAAACTGTTACTGCAAACGAATGCATCAACCTAGGAGAACGAACCTTGGGCATCCAAGTTTGATTGGTGTACTGCTCATTACTTGAAAGTATCATTAAGGTCGGAAAAAAAATATGTGTTGAGATTTCAGGAGACTCTAGTTTTTTGGCAGCCTAACAACGCCTTTCATTGAAAGTGTTATTCACCAGTCTGTGCTGAAGGCTACATCAAGAGGAAACAAACCTTAGGGATAGAATGTAGAACTACTTTATTGTGTCAAGTTTCAAGAAGCTAGCCCAAACCGTGTATGATTTAGAGTTTGAAATACATTTGTCAATATAGGAGCAAACAGAGTGAAACCTAAAAATGCAAACTGTTCCTGCAAACGAATGCTTCAACGTAGGAGAATGAAACTTGAGCTTCCAAGTGGGATTGGTGTACTGATCATTGCTTGAAAGTATCATGAAGATTGGATGAAAAAATATATGTTGAGAATTCAGAAGACTCTAGTTTTTGGAAGTTTGGCAACCCCTTTCAATGAAAGTGTTATTCGCCAGTCCCTGCATTAGGCTACATCAAGAGGAAACAAACCTTAGAGATAGAACGTAGAACTACAGTATTTTGTCAAGTTTCAAGAAGCGAGCACAAACCGTGTTTGATTTAGAGTTCGAACTGCATCTGTCAATATAGGACAAAACAGAGTGAAACCTAAAAATTCAAACTGTTCCTGCAAACGAATGCTTCAACCTAGGAGAACGAAACTTGGGCATCCAAGTTTGATTGGTGCACTGCTCATTACTTGAAAGTATCATGAAGGTCGGAAGAAAAAATATATGATGAGATTTCAGGAGACTGTAGTTTTTTGGCAGCCTAACAACGCCTTTCATTGAATGTGTTATTCTCCAGTCTCTGCTTAAGGCTACATCAAGAGGAAACAAACCTTAGGGATAGAACGTAGAACTACTTTATTGTGTCATGTTTCAAGTAGCTAGCACAAACCGTGTTTGATTTAAAGTTCTAACTGCATCTGTCAATATAGGAGAAAACAGAGTGAAACCTAAAAATTCAAACTGTTTCTGCAATCGAATGCTCCAACCTAGAAGAACAAAACTTGGGCATCCAAGTGGGAATGGTGTACTGATCATTACTTGAATGTATCATGAAGATTGGATGAAAAAAATATATGTTGAGATTTCAGAAGACTCTAGTTTTTTGAAGTTTGGCAACCCCTTTCAATATAAGTGTTATTCGCCAGTCCCTGCATTAGGCTACATCAAGAGGAAGCAAACCTTAGAGATAGAACGTAGAACTACTTTATTGTGTCAAGTTTCAAGAAGCTAGCCCAAACCGTGTATGATTTAGAGTTTGAAATACATTTGTCAATATAGGAGAAAACAGAGTGAAACCTAAAAATGCAAACTGTTCCTGCAAACGAATGCTTCAACCTAGAAGAACAAAACTTGGGCATCCAAGTGGGAATGGTGTACTGATCATTACTTGAATGTATCATGAAGATTGGATAAAAAAATATATGTTGAGATTTCAGGAGACTCTAGTTTTTTAAAGTTTGGCAACCCCTTTCAATATAAGTGTTATTCGCCAGTCCCTGCATTAGGCTACATCAAGAAACAACCCTTAGAGACAGAACGTAGAACTACTTTATTGTGTCAAGTTTCAAAGAAGCTAGCACAAACCGTGTTTGATATAGAGTTCTAGCTGCATCTGTCAATATAGGAGAAAACAGAGTGAAACCTAGAAATTCAAACTGTTACTGCAAACGAATGCATCAACCTAGGAGTTCGAATCTTGGGCATCCAAGTTTGATTGGTGTACTGCTCATTACTTGAAAGTATCATTAAGGTCGGAAAAAAAATATGTGTTGAGATTTCAGGAGACTCTAGTTTTTTGGCAGCCTAACAACGCCTTTCATTGAAAGTGTTATTCGCCAGTCTGTGCTGAAGGCTACATCAAGAAAAAACAAACCTTAGGGATAGAATGTAGAACTACTTTATTGTGTCAAGTTTCAAGAAGCTAGCCCAAACCGTGTATGATTTAGAGTTGAACTACATTTGTCAATATAGGAGAAAACAGAGTGAAACCTAAAAATTCAAACTGTTACTGCAAACGAATTCTTCAACGTAGGAGAATGAAACTTGAGCATCCAAGTGGGATTGGTGTACTGATCATTACTTGAAAGTGTCATGAAGATTGGATGAAAAAATATATGTTGAGATTTCAGAAGACTCTAGTTTTTGGAAGTTTGGCAACCCCTTTCAATAAAAGTGTTATTCGCCAGTCCCTGCATTAGGCTACATCAAGAGGAAACAAACCTTAGAGATAGAACGTAGAACTACAGTATTTGGTCAAGTTTCAAGAAGCTAGCACAAACCGTGTTTGATTTAGAGTTCGAACTGCATCTGTCAATATAGGACAAAACAGAGTGAAAACTAAAAATTCAAACTGTTCCTGCAAACGAATGCTTCAACCTAGGAGAACGAAACTTGGGCAACCAAGTTTGATTGGTGCACTGCTCATTACTTGAATGTATCATGAAGGTCGGAAGAAAAAATATATGATGACATTTCAGGAGACTGTAGTTTTTTGACAGCCTAACAACACCTTTCATTGAATGTGTTATTCGCCAGTCTCTGCTTAAGGCTACATCAAGAGGAAACAAACCTTAGGGATAGAACGTAGAACTACTTTATTGTGTCATGTTTCAATTAGCTAGCACAAACCGTGTTTGATTTAAAGTTCTAACTGCATCTGTCAATATAATAGAAAACAGAGTGAAACCTAAAAATTCAAACTGTTCCTGCAAACGAATGCTTCAACCTAGAAGAACAAAACTTGGGCATCCAAGTGGGAATGGTGTACTGATCATTACTTGAATGTATCATGAAGATTGGATTAAAAAATATATGTTGAGATTTCAGGAGACTCTAGTTTTTTAAAGTTTTCAAATCCTTTCAATATAAGTGTTATTCGCCAGTCCCTGCATTAGGCTACATCAAGAAACAACCCTTACAGACAGAACGTAGAACTACTTTATTGTGTCAGGTTTCAAGAAGCTAGCACAAACCGTGTTTCATTTTGAGTTCTAGCTGCATCTGTCAATATAGGAGAAAACAGAGTGAAACCTAGAAATTCAAACTGTTACTGCAAACGAATGCATCAACCTAGGAGAACGAAACTTGGGCATCCAAGTTTGATTGGTGTACTGCTCATTACTTGAAAGTATCATTAAGGTCGGAAAAAAAATATGTGTTGAGATTTCAGGAGACTCTAGTTTTGTGGCAGCCTAACAACGCCTTTCATTGAAAGTGTTATTGCCAGTCTGTGCTGAAGGCTACATCAAGAGGAAACAAACCTTAGGGATAGAATGTAGAACTACTTTATTGTGTCAAGTTTCAAGAAGCTAGCCCAAACCGCGTATGATTTAGAGTTGAACTACATTTGTCAATATAGGAGAAAACAGAGTGAAACCTAAAAATTCAAACTGTTCCTGCAAACGAATGCTTCAACCTAGAAGAACAAAACTTGGGCATCCAAGTGGGAATGGTGTACTGATCATTACTTGAATGTATCATGAAGATTGGATGAAAAAATATATGTTGAGAGTTCAGGAGACTCTAGTTTTTTGAAAGATTGGCAACCCCTTTTAATATGAGTGTTATTCGCCAGTCTTTGCTGAAGGCTACATCAAGAGGAAACAAACCTTAGGGATAGAATGTAGAACTACTTTATTATGTCAAGTTTCAAGAAGCTTGCCCAAACCGTGTATGATTTAGAGTTTGAACTACATTTTTCCATATGGGAGAAAACAGAGTGAAACCTAAAAATTCAAACTGTTACTGCAAACGAATTCTAAAACGTAGGAGAATGAAACTTGAGCATCCAAGTGGGATTGGTGTACTGATCATTACTTGAAAGTGTCATGAAGATTGGATGAAAAAATATATGTTGAGATTTCAGAAGACTCTAGTTTTTGGAAGTTTGGCAACCCCTTTCAATAAAAGTGTTATTCGCCAGTCCCTGCATTAGGCTACATCAAGAGGAAACAAACCTTAGAGATAGAACGTACAACTACTTTATTGTGTCAAGTTTCAAGAAGCTAGCACAAACCGTGTTTGATATAGAGTTCTAGCTGCATCTGTCAATATAGGAAAAAACAGAGTGAAACCTAGAAATTCAAACTGTTACTGCAAACGAATGCATCAACCTAGGAGAACGAAGCTTGCACATCCAAGTTTGATTGGTGTACTGCTCATTACTTGAAAGTATCATTAAGGTCGGAAAAAAAATATGTGTTGAGATTTCAGGAGACTCTAGTTTTTGGAAGTTTGGCAACCCCTTTCAATATAAGTGTTATTCACCATTCCCTGCATTTGGCAACATCAAGAGGAAACAAACCTTAGGGATAGAACGTACAACTACTTTATTGTGTCATGTTTCAAGTAGCTAGCACAAACCGTGTTTGATTTAAAGTTCTAACTGCATCTGTCAATATAGGGAAAACAGAGTGAAACCTAAAAATTCAAACTGTTCCTGCAAACGAATGCTTCTACCTAGAAGAACAAAACTTGGGCATCCAAGTGGGAATGGTGTACTGATCATTACTTGAATGTATCATGAAGATTGGATGAAAAAATATATGTTGAGATTTCAGGACACTCTAGTTTTTTGAAAGTTTGGCAACCCCTTTCAATAAAAGTGTTATTCGCCAGTCCCTGCATTAGGCTACATCAAGAGGAAACAAACCTTAGAGATAGAACGTAGAACTACAGTATTTTGTCAAGTTTCAAGAAGCTAGCACAAACCGTGTTTGATTTAGAGTTCGAAATGCATCTGTCAATATAGGAGAAAACAGAGTGAAACATAAAAATTCAAACTGTTCCTGCAAACGAATGCTTCAACCTAGGAGAACGAAATTGGGCATCCAATTTTGATTGGTGCACTGCTCATTACTTGAAAGTATCATGATGGTCGGAAGAAAAAATGTATGATGAGATTTCAGGAGACTGTAGTTTTTTGGAAGCCTAACAACGCCTTTCATTGAATGTGTTATTCGCCAGTCTCTGCTTAAGGCTACATCAAGAGGAAACAAACCTTAGGGATAGAATGTAGAACTACTTTATTGTGTCAAGTTTCAAGAAGCTAGACCAAACCGTGTATGATTTAGAGTTTAAACTACATTTGTCAATATAGGAGAAAACAGTGAAACCTAAAAATTCAAACTGTTACTGCAAACGAATGCTTCAACGTAGGAGAATGATACTTGAGCATCCAAGTGGGATTGGTGTACTGATCATTACTTGAAAGTATCATGAAGATTGGATGAAAAAATATATGTTGAGATTTCAGAAGACTCTAGTTTTTGGAAGTTTGGCAACCCCTTTGAATAAAACTGTAATTCGCCAGTCCGTGCATTAGGCTACATCAAGAGGAAACAAACCTTAGAGATAGAACGGAGAACTACAGTATTTTGTCATGTTTCAAGAAGTTAGCACAAACCGTGTTTGATTTAGAGTTCGAACTGCATCTGTCAATATGGGACAAAACAGAGTGAAACCTAAAAATTCAAACTGTTCCTGCAAACGAATGCTTCAACCTAGGAGAATGAAAATTGGGCATCCAAGTTTGATTGGTGCACTGCTCATTACTTGAAAGTATCATGAAGGTCGGAAGAAAAAATATATGATGAGATTTCAGGAGACTGTAGTTTTCTGGCAGCCTAACCACACCTTTCATTGAATGTGTTATTCGCCAGTCTCTGCTTAAGGCTACATCAAGAGGAAACAAACCTTAGGGATAGAACGTAGAACTACTTTATTGTGTCATGTTTCAAGTAGCTAGCACAAACCGTGTTTGATTTAAAGTTCTAACTGCATCTGTCAATATTGGGGAAAACAGAGTGAAACCTAAAAATTCAAACTGTTCCTGCAAACGAATGCTTCAACCTAGAAGAACAAAACTTGGGCATCCAAGTGGGAACGGTGTACTGATCATTACTTGAATGTATCATGAAGATTGGATGAAAAAATATATGTTGAGATTTCAGGAGACTCTAGTTTTTTGAAAGTGTGCAACCCCGTTCAATGTAAGTGTTATTCGCCAGTCCCTGCTTTAGGCTACATCAAGAGGAAACAAACCTTAGAGATAGAACGTAGAACTACTTTATTGTGTCAAGTTTCAAGAAGCTAGCACAAACCGTGTTTGATTTAGAGTTCTAGCTGCATCTGTCAATATAGGAGAAAACAGAGTGAAACCTAGAAATTCAAACTGTTACTGCAAACGAATGCATCAACCTAGGAGAACGAAACTTGGGCATTCAAGTTTCATTGGTGTACAGATCATTACTTGAATGTATCATTAAGGTCGGAAAAAAAATATGTGTTGATATTTCAGGAGACTCTAGTTTTTTGCAGCCTAACAACGAGTTCATTGAAAGTGTTATTCGCCAGTCTGTGCTGAAGGCTACATCAAGAGGAAACAAACCTTAGGGATAGAATGTAGAACTACTTTATTGTGTCAAGTTTCAAGAAGCTATCCCAAACCGTGTACGAATTAGAGTTTGAACTACATTTGTCAATATAGGAGAAAACAGAGTGAAACCTAAAAATTCAAACTGTTCCTGCAAACGAATGCTTAAACGTAGGAGAATGAAACTTGAGCATCCAAGTGGGATTGGTGTACTGATCATTACTTGAAAGTATCATGAAGATTGGATGAAAAAATATATGTTGAGATTTCAGAAGACTCTAGTTTTTGAAAGTTTGGCAACCCCTTTCAATAAAAGTGTTATTCGCCAGTCCCTGCATTAGGCTACATCAAGAGGAAACAAACCTTAGAGATAGAACGTAGAACTACAGTATTTTGTCAAGTTTCAAGAAGCTAGTACAAACCGTGTTTTATTTTAGAGTTCTAGCTGCATCTGTCAATATAGGAGAAAACAGACTGAAACCTAGAAATTCAAACTGTTACTGCAAACGAATGCATCAACCTAGGAGAACGAACCTTGGGCATCCAAGTTTGATTGGTGTACTGCTCATTACTTGAAAGTATCATTACGGTCGGAAAAAAAATATGTGTTGAGATTTCAGGAGACTCTAGTTTTTTGGCAGCCTAACAACGCCTTTCATTGAAAGTGTTATTCGCCAGTCTGTGCTGAAGGCTACATCAAGAGGAAACAAACCTTAGGGATAGAATGTAGAACTACTTTATTGTGTCAAGTTTCAAGAAGCTAGCCCAAACCGTGTATGATTTAGAGTTTGAACTACATTTGTCAATATAGGAGAAAACAGAGTGAAACCTAAAAATTCAAACTGTTCCTGCAAACGAATGCTTCAACGTAGGAGAATGAAACTTGAGCATCCAAGTGGGATTGGTGTACTGATCATTACTTGAAAGTATCATGAAGATTGGATGAAAAAATAGATGTTGAGATTTCAGAAGACTCTAGTTTTTGGAAGTTTGGCAACCCCTTTCAATAAAAGTGTTATTCGCCAGTCCCTGCATTAGGCTACATCAAGAGGAAACAAACCTTACAGATAGAACGTAGAACTACAGTATTTTGTCAAGTTTCAAGAAGCTAGCACAAACCGTGTTTGATTTAGAGTTTGAACTGCATCTGTCAATATAGGACAAAAGAGAGTGAAACCTAAAAATTCAAACTGTTCTTCCAAACGAATGCTTCAACCTAGGAGAACGAAACTTGGGCATCCAAGTTTGATTGGTGCACTGCTCATTACTTGAAAGTATCATGAAGTTCGGAAGAAAAAATATATGATGAGATTTCAGGAGACTGTAGTTTTTTGGCAGCCTAACAACGCCTTTCATTGAATGTGTTATTCGCCAGTCTCTGCTTAAGGCTACATCAAGAGGAAACAAACCTTAGGGATAGAACGTAGAACTACTTTATTGTGTCATGTTTCAAGTAGCTAGCACAAACCGTGTTTGATTTAAAGTTCTAACTGCATCTGTCAATATAGGAGAAAACACAGTGAAACCTAAAAATTCAAACTGTTCCTGCAAACGAATGCTTCAACCTAGAAGAACAAAACTTGGGCATCCAAGTGGGAATGGTGTACTGATGATTACTTGAATGTATCATGAAGATTGGATGAAAAAATATATGTTGAGATTTCAGGACACTCTAGTTTTTTGAAAGTTTGGCAACCCCTTTCAATATAAGTGTTATTCACCAGTCCCTGCATTAGGCTACACCAAGAGGAAACAAACCTTAGTGATAGAACGTAGAACTACTTTATTGTGTCAAGTTTCAAGAAGGTAGCACAAACCGTGTTTGATTTAGGGTTCTAGCTGCATCTGTCAATATAGGAGAAAACAGAGTGAAACCTAGAAATTCAAACTGTTACTGCAAACGAATGCATCAACCTAGGAGAACGAAACTTGGGCATCCAAGTTTCATTGATGTACTGCTCATTACTTGAAAGTATCATTACGGTCGGAAAAAAAATATGTGTTGAGATTTCAGGAGACTCTAGTTTTTTGGCAGCCTAACAACGCCTTTCATTGTAAGTGTTATTCGCCAGTCTGTGCTGAAGGCTACATCAAAGGAAACAAACCATAGGAAGAGAATGTAGAACTACTTTATTGTGTCAAGTTTCAAGAAGCTAGCCCAAACAGTGTATGATTTAGAGTTTGAACTACATTTGTCAATATAGGAGAAAACAGAGTGAAACCTAAAAATTCAAACTGTTCCTGCAAACGAATGCTTCAACGTAGGAAAATGAAACTTGAGCATCCAAGTGGGATTGGTGTACTGATCATTACTTGAAAGTATCGTGAAGATTGGATGAAAAAATATATGTTGATATTTCAGAAGAATCTAGTTTTTGGAAGTTTGGCAACCCCTTTCAATAAAAGTGTTATTCGCCAGTCCCTGCATTAGGCTACATCAAGAGGAAACAAACCTTAGAGAAAGAACGTAGAACTACAGTATATTGTCAAGTATCAAGAAGCTAGCACAAACCGTGTTTGATTTAGAGTTCGAACTGCATCTGTCAATATAGGACAAAACAGAGTGAAACCTAAAAATTCAAACTGTTCCTGCAAACGAATGCTTCAACTTAGGAGAACGAAACTTGGGCATCCAAGTTTCATTGGTGTACTGCTCATTACTTGAAAGTATCATTAAGGTCGGAAAAAAAATATGTGTTGAGATTTCAGAAGACTCTAGTTTTTTGGCAGCCTAACAACGCCTTTCATTGAAAGTGTTATTCGCCAGTCTGTGCTGAATGCTACATCAAGAGGAAACAAACCTTAGGGATAGAATGTAGAACTACTTTATTGTGTCAAGTTTCAAGAAGCTAGCCCAAACCGTGTGTGATTTAGAGTTTGAACTACATTTGTCAATATAGGAGAAAACAGAGTGAAACCTAAAAATTCAAACTGTTCCTGCATGAATGCTTCAACGTAGGAGAATGAAACTTGAGCATCCAAGTGGGATTGGTGTACTGATCATTACTTGAAAGTATCATGAAGATTGGATGAAAAAATATATGTTGAGATTTCAGAAGATTCTAGTTTTTGGAAGTTTGGAAACCCCTTTCAATAAAAGTGTTATTCGCCAGTCCCTGCATTAGGCTACATCAAGAGGAAACAAACCTTAGAGAAAGAACGTAGAACTACAGTATTTTGTCAAGTTTCAAGAAGCTAGCACAAACCGTGTTTGATTGAGAGTTCGAACTGCATCTGTCAATATGGGACAAAACAGAGTGAAACCTAAAAATTCAAACTGTTCCTGCAAACGAATGCTTCAACCTAGGAGAACGAAAATTGGGCATCCAAGTTTGATTGGTGCACTGCTCATTACGTGAAAGTATCATGAAGGTCGGAAGAAAAAATATATGATGAGATTTCAGGAGACTGTAGTTTTTTGGCAGCCTAACAACGCCTTTCATTGAATGTGTTATTCGCCAGTCTCTGCTTAAGGCTACATCAAGAAGAAACAAACCTTAGGGATAGAACGTAGAATTACTTTATTGTTTCATGTTTCAAGTAGCTAGCACAAACCGTGTTTGATTTAAAGTTCTAACTGCATCTGTCAATATAGGAGAAAACAGAGTGAAACCTAAAAATTCAAACTGTTCCTGCAAACGAATGCTTCAACCTAGAAGAACAAAACTTGGGCATCCAAGTGGGAACGGTGTACTGATCATTACTTGAATGTATCATGAAGATTGGATGAAAAAATATATGTTGAGATTTCAGGAGACTCTAGTTTTTTGAAAGTGTGCAACCCCGTTCAATATAAGTGTTATTCGCCAGTCCATGCTTTAGGCTACATCAAGAGGAAACAAACCTTAGAGATAGAACGTAGAACTACTTTATTGTGTCAAGTTTCAAGAAGCTAGCACAAACCGTGTTTGATTTAGAGTTCTAGCTGCATCTGTCAATATAGGAGAAAACAGAGTGAAACCTAGAAATTCAAACTGTTACTGCAAACGAATGCATCAACTTAGGAGAACGAAACTTGGGCATTCAAGTTTGATTGGTGTACTGCTCATTACTTGAATGTATCATTAAGGTCGAAAAAAAAATATGTGTTGAGATTTCAGGAGACTCTAGTTTTTTGGCAGCCTAACAAGGCCTTTCATTGAATGTGTTATTCGCCAGTCTCTGCTTAAGGCTACATCAAGAGGAAACAAACCTTAGGGATAGAACGTAGAACTACTTTATTGTGTCATGTTTAAAGTAGCTAGCACAACCCATGTTTAATTTAAAGTTCTAACTGCATCTGTCAATATAGGAGAAAACAGAGGGAAACCTAAAAATTCAAACTGTTCCTGCAAACGAATGCTTCAACCTAGAAGAACAAAACTTGGGCATCCAAGTGGGAATGGTGTACTGATCATTACTTGAATGTATCATGAAGATTGGATGAAAAAATATACGTTGAGATTTCAGAAGACTCTAGTTTTTGGAATTTTGGCAACCCCTTTCAATTAAAGTGTTATTCGCCAGTCCCTGCATTAGGCTACATCAAGAGGAAACAAACCTTAGAGATAGAACGTAGAACTACAGTATTTTGTCAAGTATCAAGAAGCTAGCACAAACCGTGTTTGATTAGAGTTCGAACTGCATCTGTCAATATAGGACAAAACAGAATGAAACCTTAAAATTCAAACTGTTCCTGCAAACGAATGCTTCAACGTAGGAGAACGAAACTTGGGCATCCAAGTTTGATTGGTGCACTGCTCATTACTTGATAGTATCATGAAGGTCGGAAGAAAAAATATATGATGAGATTTCAGGAGACTGTAGTTTTTTGGCAGCCTAACAACGCCTTTCATTGAATGTGTTATTCGCCAGTCTCTGCTTAAGTCTACATCAAGAGGAAACAAACCTTAGGGATAGAACGTAGAACTACTTTATTGTGTCATGTTTCAAGTAGCTAGCACAAACCGTGTTTGATTTAAAGTTCTAACTGCATTTGTCAATATAGGACAAAACAGAGTGAAACCTAAAAATTCAAACTGTTCCTGCAAACGAATGCTTCAAACTAGAAGAACAAAACTTGGGCATCCAAGTGAGAATGGTGTACTGATCATTACTTGAATGCATCATGAAGATTGGATGAAAAAATATATGTTGAGATTTCAGGAGACTCTAGATTTTTGAAAGTTTGGCAACCCCTTTCAATATATGTGTTATTCGCCAGTCCCTGCATTAGGCTACATCAAGAGGAAACAAACCTTAGAGATAGAACGTAGAACTACTTTATTGTGTCAAGTTTCAAGAAGCTAGCACAAACCGTGTTTGATTTAGAGTTCTAGCTGCATCTGTCAATATAGGAGAAAACAGAGTGAAACCTAGAAATTCAAACTGTTACTGCAAACGAATGCATCAACTTAGGAGAACGAAACTTGGGCATCCAAGTTTGATTGGTGTACTGCTCATTACTTGAAAGTATCATTAAGGTCGGAAAAATAATATGTGTTGAGATTTCAGGATACTCTAGTTTTTTGGCAGCCTAACAACGCCTTTCATTGAAAGTGTTATTCGCCAGTCTGTGCTGAAGGCTACATCAATAGGAAACAAACCTTAGGGATAGAATGTAGAACTACTTTATTGTGTCAAGTTTCAAGAAGCTAGCCCAAACCGTGTATGATTTAGAGTTTGAACTACATTTGTCAATATAGGAGAAAACAGAGTGAAACCTAAAAATTCAAATTGTTACTGCAAACGAATGCTTCAACGTAGGAGAATGAAACTTGAGCATCCAATTGGGATTGGTGTACTGATCATTACTTGAAAGTATCATGAAGATTGGATGAAAAAATATATGTTGAGATTTCAGAATACTCTAGTTTTTGGAAGTTTGGCAACCCCTTTCAATAAAAGTGTTATTCGCCAGTCCCTGCATTAGGCTACATCAAGAGGAAACAAACCTTAGAGATAGAACGTAGAACTACAGTATTTTGTCAAGTTTCAAGAAGCTAGCACAAACCGTGTTTGATTGAGAGTTCGAACTGCATCTGTCAATATAGGACAAAACAGAGTGAAACCTAAAAACTCAAACTGTTCCTGCAAACGAATGCTTCAACGTAGGATAACGAAACTTGGGCATCCAAGTTTGATTGGTGCACTGCTCATTACTTGAAAGTTCATGAAGGTCAGAAGAAAAAATATATGATGAGATTTCAGGAGACTGTAGTTTTTTGGCAGCCTAACAACGCCTTTCATTGAATGTGTTATTCGCCAGTCTCTGCTTAAGGCTACATCAAGAGGAAACAAACCTTAGTGATAGAACGTAGAACAACTTTATTGTGTCATGTTTAATGTAGCTAGCACAACCCATATTTGATTTAAAGTTCTAACTGCATCTGTCAATATAGGAGAAAACAGAGTGAAACCTAAAAATTCAAACTGTTCCTGCAAACGAATGCTTCAACCTAGAAGAACAAAACTTGGGCATCCAAGTGGGAATGGTGTACTGATCATTACTTGAATGTATCATGAAGATTGGATGAAAAAATATACGTTGAGATTTCAGAAGACTCTAGTTTTTGGAATTTTGGCAACCCCTTTCAATAAAAGTGTTACTCGCCAGTCCCTGCTTTAGGCTACATCAAGAGGAAACAAACCTTAGAGATAGAACGTAGAACTACTTTATTGTGTCAAGTTTCAAGAAGCTAGCACAAACCGTGTTTGATTTAGAGTTCTAGCTGCATCTGTCAATATAGGAGAAAACAGAGTGAAACCTAGAATTTCAAACTGTTACTGCGAACGAATGCATCAACCTAGGAGAACGAAACTTGGGCATCCAAGTTTGATTGGTGTACTGCTCATTACTTGAAAGTATCATTAAGGTAGGAAAAAAATATATATGTTGAGATTTCAGGAGACTCTAGTTTTTTGGCAGCCTAAGAACGCCTTTCATTGAAAGTGTTATTCGCCAGTCTGTGCTGAAGGCTACATCAAGAGGAAACAAACCTTAGGGAAAAAATGTAGAACTACTTTATTGTGTCAAGTTTCAAGAAGCTAGCCCAAACCGTGTATGATTTAGAGTTTGAAATACATTTGTCAATATAGGAGAAAACAGAGTGAAACCTAAAAATTCAAACTGTTCCTGCAAACGAATGCTTCAACGTAGGAGAATGAAATTGAGCATCCAAGTGGGATTGGTGTACTGATCATTACTTGAAAGTATCATGAAGATTGGATGAAAAAATATATGTTGAGATTTCAGAAGACTCTAGTTTTTGGAAGTTTGGCAAACCCTTTCAATAAAAGTGTTATTCGCCAGTCCCTGCATTAGGCTACATCAAGAGGAAACAAACCTTAGAGATAGAACGTAGAACTACAGTATTTTGTCAAGTTTCAAGAAGCTAGCACAAACCGTGTTTGATTTAGGGTTCGAACTGCATCTGTCAATATAGGACATCACAGAGTGAAACCTAAAAATTCAAACTGTTCCTGCAAACGAATTCTTCAACCTGGGAGAACGAAACTTGGGCATCCAAGTTTGATTGGTGCACTGCTCATTACTTGAAAGTATCATGAAGGTCGGAAGAAAAAATATACAATGAGATTTCAGGAGACTCTAGTTTTTTGGCAGCCTAACAAGGCCTTTCATTGAATGTGTTATTCGCCAGTCTCTGCTTAAGGCTACATCAAGAGGAAACAAACCTTAGGGATAGAACGTAGAACTACTTTATTGTGTCATTTTTAAAGTAGCTAGCACAACCCATGTTTGATTTAAAGTTCTAACTGCATCTGTCAATATAGGAGAAAACAGAGTGAAACCTAAAAATTCAAACTGTTCCTGCAAACGAATGCTTCAACCTAGAAGAACAAAACTTGGGCATCCAAGTGGGAATGGTGTACTGATCATTACTTGAATGTATCATGAAGATTGGATGAAAAAATTTACGTTGAGATTTCAGAAGACTCTAGTTTTTGGAATTTTGGCAACCCCTTTCAATTAAAGTGTTATTTGCCAGTCCCTGCATTAGGCTACATCAAGAGGAAACAAACCTTAGAGATAGAACGTAGAACTACAGTATTTTGTCAAGTATCAAGAAGCTAGCACAAACCGTGTTTGATTAGAGTTCGAACTGCATCTGTCAATATAGGACAAAACAGAGTGAAACCTTAAAATTCAAACTGTTCCTGCAAACGAATGCTTCAACGTAGGAGAACGAAACTTGGGCATCCAAGTTTGATTGGTGCACTGCTCATTACTTGATAGTATCATGAAGGTCGGAAGAAAAAATATATGATGAGATTTCAGGAGACTGTAGTTTTTTGGCAGCCTAACAACGCCTTTCATTGAATGTGTTATTCGCCAGTCTCTGCTTAAGTCTACATCAAGAGGAAACAAACCTTAGGGATAGAACGTAGAACTACTTTATTGTGTCATGTTTCAAGTAGCTAGCACAAACCGTGTTTGATTTAAAGTTCTAACTGCATTTGTCAATATAGGACAAAACAGAGTGAAACCTAAAAATTCAAACTGTTCCTGCAAACGAATGCTTCAACCTAGAAGAACAAAACTTGGGCATCCAAGTGGGAATGGTGTACTGATCATTACTTGAATGCACCATGAAGATTGGATGATAAAATATATGTTGAGATTTCAGGAGACTCTAGATTTTTGAAAGTTTCGCAACCCCTTTCAATATATGTGTTATTCGCCAGTCCCTGCATTAGGCTACATCAAGAGGAAACAAACCTTAGAGATAGAACGTAGAACTACTTTATTGTGTCAAGTTTCAAGAAGCTAGCACAAACCGTGTTTGATTTAGAGTTCTAGCTGCATCTGTCAATATAGGAGAAAACAGAGTGAAACCTAGAAATTCAAACTGTTACTGCAAACGAATGCATCAACTCAGGAGAACGAAACTTGGGCATCCAAGTTTGATTGGTGTACTGCTCATTACTTGAAAGTATCATTAAGTTCGGAAAAATAATATGTGTTGAGATTTCAGGATACTCTAGTTTTTTGGCAGCCTAACCACGCCTTTCATTGAAAGTGTTATTCGCCAGTCTGTGCTGAAGGCTACATCAAGAGGAAACAAACCTTAGGGATAGAATGTAGAACTACTTTATTGTGTCAAGTTTCAAGAAGCTAGCCCAAACTGTGTATGATGTAGAGTTTGAACTACATTTGTCAATGTAGGAGAAAACAGAGTGAAACCTAAAAATTCAAATTGTTACTGCAAACGAATGCTTCAACGTAGGAGAATGAAACTTGAGCATCCAAGTGGGATTGGTGTACTGATCATTACTTGAAAGTATCATGAAGATTGGATGAAAAAATATATGTTGAGATTTCAGAAGACTCTAGGTTTTGGAAGTTTGGCAACCCCTTTCAATAAAAGTGTTATTCGCCAGTCCCTGCATTAGGCTACATGAAGAGGAAACAAACCTTAGAGATAGAACGTAGAACTACAGTATTTTGTCAAGTTTCAAGAAGCTAGCACAAACCGTGTTTGATTGAGAGTTCGAACTGCATCTGTCAATATAGGACAAAACAGAGTGAAACCTAAAAACTCAGACTGTTCCTGCAAACGAATGCTTCAACGTAGGAGAACGAAACTTGGGCATCCAAGTTTGATTGGTGCACTGCTCATTACTTGAAAGTTCATGAAGGTCGGAAGCAAAAATATATGATGAGATTTCAGGAGACTGTAGTTTTTTGGCAGCCTAACAACGCCTTTCATTGAATGTGTTATTCGCCAGTCTCTGCTTAAGGCTACATCAAGAGGAAACAAACCTTAGTGATAGAACGTAGAACAACTTTATTGTGTCATGTTTAATGTAGCTAGCACAACCCATGTTTGATTTAAAGTTCTATCTGCATCTGTCAATATAGGAGAAAACAGAGTGAAACCTAAAAATTCAAACTGTTCCTGCAAACGAATGCTTCAACCTAGAAGAACAAACTTGGGCATCCAAGTGGGAATGGTGTACTGATCATTACTTGAATGTATCTTGAAGATTGGATGAAAAAATATACGTTGAGATTTCAGAAGACTCTAGTTTTTGGAATTTTGGCAACCCCTTTCAATAAAAGTGTTATTCGCCAGTCCCTGCTTTAGGCTACATCAAGAGGAAACAAACCTTAGAGATAGAACGTAGAACTACTTTATTGTGTCAAGTTTCAAGAAGCTAGCACAAACCGTGTTTGATTTAGAGTTCTAGCTGCATCTGTCAATATAGGAGAAAACAGAATGAAACCTAGAAACTCAAACTGTTACTGCAAACGAATGCATCAACCTAGGAGAACGAAACTTGGGCATCCAAGTTTGATTGGTGTACTGCTCATTACTTGAAAGTATCATTAAGGTAGGAAAAAAAAATATGTGTTGAGATTTCAGGAGACTCTAGTTTTTTGGCAGCCTAACAACGCCTTTCATTGAAAGTGTTATTCGCCAGTCTGTGCTGAAGGCTACATCAAGAGGAAACAAACCTTAGGGAAAAAATGTAGAACTACTTTATTGTGTCAAGTTTCAAGAAGCTAGCCCAAACCGTGTATGATTTAGAGTTTGAACTACATTTGTCAATATAGGAGAAAACAGAGTGAAACCTAAAAATTCAAACTGTTCCTGCAATCGAATGCTTCAACGTAGGAGAATGAAACTTGAGCATCCAAGTGGGATTGGTGTACTGATCATTACTTGAAAGTATCATGAAGATTGGATGAAAAAATATATGTTGAGATTTCAGAAGACTCTAGTTTTTGGAAGTTTGGCAAACCCTTTCAATAAAAGTGTTATTTGCCAGTCCCTGCTTTAGGCTACATCAAGAGGAAACAAACCTTAGAGATAGAACGTAGAACTACAGTATTTTGTCAAGTTTCAAGAAGCTAGCACAAACCGTGTTTGATTTAGGGTTTGAACTGCATCTGTCAATATAGGACATCACAGAGTGAAACCTAAAAATTCAAACTGTTCCTGCAAACGAATTCTTCAACCTAGGAGAACGAAACTTGGGCATCCAAGTTTGATTGGTGCACTGCTCATTACTTGAAAGTATCATGAAGGTCGGAAGAAAAAATATACAATGAGATTTCAGGAGACTGTAGTTTTTTGGCAGCCTAACAACGCCTTTAATTGAATGTGTTATTCGCCAGTCTCTGCTTAAGGCTACATCAAGAGGAAACAAACCTTAGGGATAGAACTTAGAACTACTTTATTGTGTCATGTTTCAAGTAGCTAGCAAAAACCGTGTTTGATTTAAAGTTCTAACTGCATCTGTCAATATAGGAGAAAACAGAGTGAAACCTAAAAATTCAAACTGTTCCTGCAAACGAATGCTTCAACCTAGAAGAACAAAACTTGGGCATCCAAGTGGGAATGGTGTACTGATCATTACTTGAATGTATCATGAAGATTGGATGAAAAAATATACGTTGAGATTTCAGAAGACTGCAAACGAATGCTTCAACCTAGGAGAACGAAACTTGGGCATCCAAGTTTGATTGGTGCACTGCTCATTACTTGATAGTATCATGAAGGTCGGAAGAAAAAATATATGATGAGATTTCAGGAGACTGTAGTTTTTTGGCAGCCTAACAACGCCTTTCATTGAATGTGTTATTCGCCAGTCCCTGCATTAGGCTACATCAAGAGGAAACAAACCTTCGAGATAGAACGTAGAACTACTTTATTGTGTCAAGTTTCAAGAAGCTAGCACAAACC
Organism: Callospermophilus lateralis; assembly: GCF_048772815.1. Taxonomy (NCBI): domain Eukaryota; kingdom Metazoa; phylum Chordata; class Mammalia; order Rodentia; family Sciuridae; genus Callospermophilus; species Callospermophilus lateralis. Next base: position 263,672 of record NW_027512696.1, read on the forward strand.
GTGTTTGATTTAGAGTTCTAGCTGCATCTGTCAATATAGGAGAAAACAGAGTGAAACCTAGAATTTCAAACTGTTACTGCGAACGAATGCATCAACCTAGGAGAACGAAACTTGGGCATCCAAGTTTGATTGGTGTACTGCTCATTACTTGAAAGTATCATTAAGGTAGGAAAAAAAAAATATGTGTTGAGATTTCAGGAGACTCTAGTTTTTTGGCAGCCTAACAACGCCTTTCATTGAAAGTGTTATTCGCCAGTCTGTGCTGAAGGCTACATCAAGAGGAAACAAACCTTAGGGAAAAAATGTAGAACTACTTTATTGTGTCAAGTTTCAAGAAGCTAGCCCAAACCGTGTATGATTTAGAGTTTGAACTATATTTGTCAATATAGGAGAAAACAGAGTGAAACCTAAAAATTCAAACTGTTCCTGCAAACGAATGCTTCAACGTAGGAGAATGAAACTTGAGCATCCAAGTGGGATTGGTGTACTGATCATTACTTGAAAGTATCATGAAGATTGGATGAAAAAATAGATGTTGAGATTTCAGAAGACTCTAGTTTTTGGAAGTTTGGCAACCCCTTTCAATAAAAGTGTTATTCGCCAGTCCCTGCATTAGGCTACATCAAGAGGAAACAAACCTTACAGATAGAACGTAGAACTACAGTATTTTGTCAAGTTTCAAGAAGCTAGCACAAACCGTGTTTGATTTAGAGTTTGAACTGCATCTGTCAATATAGGACAAAAGAGAGTGAAACCTAAAAATTCAAACTGTTCTTCCAAACGAATGCTTCAACCTAGGAGAACGAAACTTGGGCATCCAAGTTTGATTGGTGCACTGCTCATTACTTGAAAGTATCATGAAGTTCGGAAGAAAAAATATATGATGAGATTTCAGGAGACTGTAGTTTTTTGGCAGCCTAACAACGCCTTTCATTGAATGTGTTATTCGCCAGTCTCTGCTTAAGGCTACATCAAGAGGAAACAAACCTTAGGGATAGAACGTAGAACTACTTTATTGTGTCATGTTTCAAGTAGCTAGCACAAACCGTGTTTGATTTAAAGTTCTAACTGCATCTGTCAATATAGGAGAAAACACAGTGAAACCTAAAAATTCAAACTGTTCCTGCAAACGAATGCTTCAACCTAGAAGAACAAAACTTGGGCATCCAAGTGGGAATGGTGTACTGATGATTACTTGAATGTATCATGAAGATTGGATGAAAAAATATATGTTGAGATTTCAGGACACTCTAGTTTTTTGAAAGTTTGGCAACCCCTTTCAATATAAGTGTTATTCACCAGTCCCTGCATTAGGCTACACCAAGAGGAAACAAACCTTAGTGATAGAACATAGAACTACTTTATTGTGTCAAGTTTCAAGAAGCTAGCACAAACCGTGTTTGATTTAGGGTTCTAGCTGCATCTGTCAATATAGGAGAAAACAGAGTGAAACCTAGAAATTCAAACTGTTACTGCAAACGAATGCATCAACCTAGGAGAACGAAACTTGGGCATCCAAGTTTCATTGATGTACTGCTCATTACTTGAAAGTATCATTAAGGTCGGAAAAAAAATATGTGTTGAGATTTCAGGAGACTCTAGTTTTTTGGCAGCCTACCAAGGCCTTTCATTGTAAGTGTTATTCGCCAGTCTGTGCTGAAGGCTACATCAAAGGAAACAAACCATAGGAAGAGAATGTCGAACTACTTTATTGTGTCAAGTTTCAAGAAGCTAGCCCAAACAGTGTATGATTTAGAGTTTGAACTACATTTGTCAATATAGGAGAAAACAGAGTGAAACCTAAAAATTCAAACTGTTCCTGCAAACGAATGCTTCAACGTAGGAAAATGAAACTTGAGCATCCAAGTGGGATTGGTGTACTGATCATTACTTGAAAGTATCGTGAAGATTGGATGAAAAAATATATGTTGATATTTCAGAAGAATCTAGTTTTTGGAAGTTTGGCAACCCCTTTCAATAAAAGTGTTATTCGCCAGTCCCTGCATTAGGCTACATCAAGAGGAAACAAACCTTAGATAAAGAACGTAGAACTACAGTATATTGTCAAGTATCAAGAAGCTAGCACAAACCGTGTTTGATTTAGAGTTCGAACTGCATCTGTCAATATAGGACAAAACAGAGTGAAACCTAAAAATTCAAACTGTTCCTGCAAACGAATGCTTCAACTTAGGAGAACGAAACTTGGGCATCCAAGTTTCATTGGTGTACTGCTCATTACTTGAAAGTATCATTAAGGTCGGAAAAAAAATATGTGTTGAGATTTCAGAAGACTCTAGTTTTTTGGCAGCCTAACAACGCCTTTCATTGAAAGTGTTATTCGCCAGTCTGTGCTGAATGCTACATCAAGAGGAAACAAACCTTAGGGATAAAATGTAGAACTACTTTATTGTGTCAAGTTTCAAGAAGCTAGCCCAAACCGTGTGTGATTTAGAGTTTGAACTACATTTGTCAATATAGGAGAAAACAGAGTGAAACCTAAAAATTCAAACTGTTCCTGCATGAATGCTTCAACGTAGGAGAATGAAACTTGAGCATCCAAGTGGGATTGGTGTACTGATCATTACTTGAAAGTATCATGAAGATTGGATGAAAAAATATATGTTGAGATTTCAGAAGATTCTAGTTTTTGGAAGTTTGGAAACCCCTTTCAATAAAAGTGTTATTCGCCAGTCCCTGCATTAGGCTACATCAAGAGGAAACAAACCTTAGAGAAAGAACGTAGAACTACAGTATTTTGTCAAGTTTCAAGAAGCTAGCACAAACCGTGTTTGATTGAGAGTTCGAACTGCATCTGTCAATATGGGACAAAACAGAGTGAAACCTAAAAATTCAAACTGTTCCTGCAAACGAATGCTTCAACCTAGGAGAACGAAAATTGGGCATCCAAGTTTGATTGGTGCACTGCTCATTACGTGAAAGTATCATGAAGGTCGGAAGAAAAAATATATGATGAGATTTCAGGAGACTGTAGTTTTTTGGCAGCCTAACAACGCCTTTCATTGAATGTGTTATTCGCCAGTCTCTGCTTAAGGCTACATCAAGAAGAAACAAACCTTAGGGATAGAACGTAGAATTACTTTATTGTTTCATGTTTCAAGTAGCTAGCACAAACCGTGTTTGATTTAAAGTTCTAACTGCATCTGTCAATATAGGAGAAAACAGAGTGAAACCTAAAAATTCAAACTGTTCCTGCAAACGAATGCTTCAACCTAGAAGAACAAAACTTGGGCATCCAAGTGGGAACGGTGTACTGATCATTACTTGAATGTATCATGAAGATTGGATGAAAAAATATATGTTGAGATTTCAGGAGACTCTAGTTTTTTGAAAGTGTGCAACCCCGTTCAATATAAGTGTTATTCGCCAGTCCATGCTTTAGGCTACATCAAGAGGAAACAAACCTTAGAGATAGAACGTAGAACTACTTTATTGTGTCAAGTTTCAAGAAGCTAGCACAAACCGTGTTTGATTTAGAGTTCTAGCTGCATCTGTCAATATAGGAGAAAACAGAGTGAAACCTAGAAATTCAAACTGTTACTGCAAACGAATGCATCAACTTAGGAGAACGAAACTTGGGCATTCAAGTTTGATTGGTGTACTGCTCATTACTTGAATGTATCATTAAGGTCGAAAAAAAAATATGTGTTGAGATTTCAGGAGACTCTAGTTTTTTGGCAGCCTAACAAGGCCTTTCATTGAATGTGTTATTCGCCAGTCTCTGCTTAAGGCTACATCAAGAGGAAACAAACCTTAGGGATAGAACGTAGAACTACTTTATTGTGTCATGTTTAAAGTAGCTAGCACAACCCATGTTTAATTTAAAGTTCTAACTGCATCTGTCAATATAGGAGAAAACAGAGGGAAACCTAAAAATTCAAACTGTTCCTGCAAACGAATGCTTCAACCTAGAAGAACAAAACTTGGGCATCCAAGTGGGAATGGTGTACTGATCATTACTTGAATGTATCATGAAGATTGGATGAAAAAATATACGTTGAGATTTCAGAAGACTCTAGTTTTTGGAATTTTGGCAACCCCTTTCAATTAAAGTGTTATTCGCCAGTCCCTGCATTAGGCTACATCAAGAGGAAACAAACCTTAGAGATAGAACGTAGAACTACAGTATTTTGTCAAGTATCAAGAAGCTAGCACAAACCGTGTTTGATTAGAGTTCGAACTGCATCTGTCAATATAGGACAAAACAGAATGAAACCTTAAAATTCAAACTGTTCCTGCAAACGAATGCTTCAACGTAGGAGAACGAAACTTGGGCATCCAAGTTTGATTGGTGCACTGCTCATTACTTGATAGTATCATGAAGGTCGGAAGAAAAAATATATGATGAGATTTCAGGAGACTGTAGTTTTTTGGCAGCCTAACCACGCCTTTCATTGAATGTGTTATTCGCCAGTCTCTGCTTAAGTCTACATCAAGAGGAAACAAACCTTAGGGATAGAACGTAGAACTACTTTATTGTGTCATGTTTCAAGTAGCTAGCACAAACCGTGTTTGATTTAAAGTTCTAACTGCATTTGTCAATATAGGACAAAACAGAGTGAAACCTAAAAATTCAAACTGTTCCTGCAAACGAATGCTTCAAACTAGAAGAACAAAACTTGGGCATCCAAGTGGGATTGGTGTACTGATCATTACTTGAAAGTATCATGAAGATTGGATGAAAAAATATATGTTGAGATTTCAGAAGACTCTAGTTTTTGGAAGTTTGGCAACCCCTTTCAATAAAAGTGTTATTCGCCAGTCCCTGCATTAGGCTACATCAAGAGGAAACAAACCTTACAGATAGAACGTAGAACTACAGTATTTTGTCAAGTTTCAAGAAGCTAGCACAAACCGTGTTTGATTTAGAGTTTGAACTGCATCTGTCAATATAGGACAAAAGAGAGTGAAACCTAAAAATTCAAACTGTTCTTCCAAACGAATGCTTCAACCTAGGAGAACGAAACTTGGGCATCCAAGTTTGATTGGTGCACTGCTCATTACTTGAAAGTATCATGAAGTTCGGAAGAAAAAATATATGATGAGATTTCAGGAGACTGTAGTTTTTTGGCAGCCTAACAACGCCTTTCATTGAATGTG